>NC_056732.1:670902025-671202025 GCF_019279795.1 Protopterus annectens
GGGGAGAAACACTCCAGATGCATGTCTTTGTAAAGTGGGAGGAAACTGGAGCACCTGGAGGAAACCCACACGAATGCAAGGAGGACATGCAGACTCCATACAGAAAGCACCCCAGCCGAGAATACAACTGGAGAACCTCTTGCTGTGAGGTGACAACACTACCACTGCACCACTAATTGGGATTGGAGAGGTGGTAGAGCTCAATTACATACATGAAGGAGTGAAAAGCAGGAGACTTTGATGTGTACCCCATTTATTCTTTTTATAAGGGAGTGGGATTACAGATAAAAGATACACTGACAGCATTGTTTAATGGTATCGTGAATAACAGCAGATGCTTGGCTCAATGTATGAAGCTTCAGAGATAGCACTTTATAAGGACAAGGAGGAAAGGGATGATCCAGGGAATAACAGACCCATTTCTCTTTACAATACAACACAGAGACTTTGATGGGCTACACTGGAAGAGAGAGAAAATGGATAGTGATTAGTTAAATTCAGAAAGCTTGTGACAGCATGTGTTGGGATTAGGCTAGAAGTCTTTTTATAGGTTATTGGGGAAAATATGTTGCTGAACTGGATGCAGGCATTATATAGTGGGTCATGCATGAGAGGGTTGATGAATGGAGAAAGAGAAGAACAGATATTGCTGGGAAGATGTATATATTAGGGGTATTCACTGTTGCATGTTAAATTCTTAACTGCAGTATTGGAGCTACTATAGAGACTGAGAAAGAATTTCGGAATGATGTGAGGAAAGGCATGTAGCAGTGTTTGTACTCCTGTTTCCAGATAATTGTAAAATCCTGCTAGTTGTTGAGAGGTAGTTGCCAGAAATATTACATAATTTTTCAAAGTTTGAAGAGAAAATTGTTTTTTGTTTTCACTCAAATAAATGGGGGGTATGAAAGGGGACAGCTAAATTTGTCAAGGGTGAGTGTTGAAAAGAAATCCTTAGGGATATAGGTTTTTGGTCCAATCTGAAGAAACTACAAGTAAGAATTGTGAATGGTTGCAGGAGAGTCGGTTGTCTACTGGACAGGTCATTCAGTACGATATTTTTACTAAGATGAAGGGTTGAGGTTGTGAGAGGCATGATTCTATTTCATATGTTGTACCTAGGCAGATATATCAGGGTTGGCCTAAAAGACACGAGGGTAGCAGATCCTCTGAAGCTACTTGTAAGGTTTATGTGGAGAGGACACAAGAGCAGGATTGATAAGGAAAGGATGAGAGAAGTTAGGATGCTGTGGAAAGAAGTGCAATATATTAAATTCTATAAGGTATATGACAGCAATAAATATGGATAAATATGGTGCAGGGACTGATGGGATGTGAAAATAGGGAGTTGAGTTGGGTTAAGTTGGAGGAAAGGAAGTTAGGTAAAAAGGGAAGATTTTTTAGCAAGTGAATCAGAGCACAGATTGGTTGACAAAGAAGAAGGAAAGTGTCAAAACAGATGGCAGAGGAAGATCTTCTGTATTAGTTATTTAAAGATGGAGAGGAAGATGGATTGGGAGGTGGTCCTCACTCTGTGTTACAAAGGGGTTGAAGATAAGGCAGGACATAGTAAAAAGAGAAGAAACAGTGGGTGCATTATTCTTTTTAGTTTTTGATGTAGGAAAGGACAAATATGGTGCTGATGGGAGGTCGCGGTTGACGTACAGGAGGGTAATGGGGAAGAAAAAAGAAGCTCTGACTAGGAGAAGAGGAGCTGTGAAAGGCAGACAGGGGAGGGAGATGAGAAGTAGGACTGGACTGTTTAAATCTGCATAATGAATTTAAAACGATTTCCCCTCCATTTTGTTTATATAGTTATGTGTCAAACATTATAAATATACTTTATTTGTTAACCTGGTAAAGCTGTTATCTACCAGTACCTCTTCTCAGACTTGACACAGTAGCACGTATAACTTGCTCATGGTCATACAGCAGGCGAATGGGAACTTAAGGACTTAAACACAGAATTAGAGCATGAAGCTCAGTAGCAGTTCATGGCTTTAATCTTCTACATTCAGCTGCCCAGAGTAAATTAAAAACAATGTTATGGTTTGCTAACTGAAAGAAGGCACGGCATCGATGAAGGTGTCAGCATATTCGAAGATGTAGAAGTAAAAAATGAAAATTCAGAAAATATTGAATAAAAACGCAAAACTGGTAGAAATACAACTAGAATTACAAAGGATACTAAATATGACCCCATGACATAAAAGTGTACGCAATGTACTCCCAAAATAGGCAATAACCAAATAGACAATAAACAAAAGTGGATGTGGAATTGTTGTGTAACTTGGGTAGGGAGCATTTTTTATCATTCCATAGCAAGGCAGGCATCAATTTCAAAAGGTTAAATTAATATGCTTCTATAAGTATCAGAAGAAAAAAGACATGTATAATAACAATAAAACATCCTAGGAGCTAAGGAATTATGAAGTGTATCCATTTAGCATGATTTCCTTTGGATAATTCTGCCACTCAGGGATCAAACCTGAGAAGATATCATCGAGTCCCAATAGGACACATACCTTGCCAGTGAATATTTTTTTACATTATTGGTGCAAGTATTAGATTATAGATACTTAACTGATAATTTCTGCTTTAGTGATCCTCTCTGGAATTAAATTCTTCTTACTGAAGCAATTATAGCAGTTTAATTGATGTTATTTAACAGTTCAATATTCTATCCCTTCTGTACAATTCCAACTAAATATGCAAGAATTCTAGGCACCAAGTTGTCTTTTTCATAAACAGGAGCAAGTATGCAAAAAATCTTAAAGAAATCATACTGCCCTAAATCTCGTATGCCTCTTGGACATATATGTCCCATGGTTCCAATTAAGTCTTTTTATCAACTACTGACAGAAAGTGCCCCCTGGGTAGGAAAATGTAATTATTCAACATATTCAAACTGTCATAGAGTTTTATTCTTACCATGTGCTCCAGATTGTAACAGTCTGTGCACAAAGTTATATCTAACAGGCCCAGCAAATGAAGAGTTAACTAAAAATAACAGGATCTTTGCCAAAGTCTTTATGAATAATTTCAGAAACTGGTTACATGCCAGAGTTGATTTCCCTGGACAGTTCATATGTTCAGTTAATTAACCAATTCATGGAAGTATAAATTAGATATAAAGGAATGCAAACTATGAACTGCTTCCTAAAGTCTACAGAAAAAGGTTTGATTCCTTCCACTTGTCTGCTGTCTGACTCTAAGCAAATCACTTAACCAGATAGTACTTCTGGAATGCACCTTAAAAGGGATGCAAATTCAGTGGGATTAACCAGTTAACAAATGAATATTAAAAAAAAAAAAAAACAGATTAAATGGAGACTATACTTCTGATGTCTAGCTTTAGTAATGTGAGGCAGCTGGCCCAATGATAGCAATGAACCATTTCTTGGACATAATTACTTTTCACAAAAACAGGTATAGATTTATGAGTTAGTACTTGTTCAGCATAAACATATCCATACCTTTATAATTTTACTTACTTTTAAAAAGTCTGCAATATTCTAATTAATACAAACAATATCTGATCAATTAATGAGCTTATGACAACAAAAGATCAATATGACGTGCATTTATAATATAGATGAAAATACAATAAATGTACAAAGATACACAAATAATGGAAATGGTAACAGCTGCTATGCTAAAAATTAGTAAAAACTGCACAGTTTTATACAGATATAAATACAGTAACTGCAAATACATGAATAGAAATTGTAACAGCTGATAATGCTAAAACTTCTGCAGATTGTTCAGTATGTTTTTCTTTAACACATATGAAGTATTTCCCTGGGTAGGCATTGATCTCTATATATCTATATATATATATATATATATATATATATATATATATATATATATATATATATACACATATAAATATATATATATATATATATATATATATATATATATATATATATATATATATATATATATATATAGTATATATATATATATATATAAATATATATATATATATATATATATATATATATAGATATATAGATATATATATATGGTTTCCCTTCAAAACATCTAAACCCATAACATCTAAAATCAAAAAATCGAGACCATGGCATCTAAAACCAATAACATCTAAAACCCATAACATTGAATTTCATCACATCTAAAATGTATAATACGTAATAGTATATCATCAAATGTGTAAGTGTTATAGTTTAATCTGTTAATCTTGTGATATCACTATGAGATGTTGTAGTTTTTATTTCTATAGTTATTATTTATATAGTGTAGGAATTTATACTATTTATATAGTGTTTATTTTACCACTTTGTATGTGTTATTAGGCCATACAGGTAAGTGTACATTCTTTATGGTGATTGTGATACAGCAAGGTTATGAAATTAAATTTTTCCCACTGTAGTGCGATCTCGGAGTTGGTATATTTAATTAACGGGGGTGTGGAGGCAGAGCCCCCCACATGGGGGGTGCACTTGCCCCCTGCAGAAATGTAGTAAAAAGTGTGCTTGTTAGTTTGGTGTCATTATATGTGGAGGGGATGTTATTTTCATGTGATTTGTAGTGTTCCATATTATGATGCACATTTTAGTTGTTATGAAATTCGATGTTATGGGTTTTAGATGTTTTGGGATTTAGATGTTATTGTTTTGATGTTATGATTTTAGATGTTATGGGTTTGAGATGTTTTGAAGGGGAACTATATATATATATATAAAATGTCTGTGTGTGTGTGTGTGTGTGTGTGTGTGAGTATATTTATATATATATATATATATATATATATATATATATATATATATATATATGGATTCAATTCATAATCTCGAAATACTGAAACATCGAATTTCAGAATCTCGAAACTATGAAACCGAATCCACAAAACACCAAAACTACAAAACCTCGAGCCCAAAACCCCGAAATTCAAAACACTGAACAAACCGCATACACTACACCATACATACACCACAACACCCACATCACAACATAAATAAACAAAAAATACACACATACACAACTCATACACACATAAGCAGGGGGAAAAGCCCCCTTGCACCCCCCACAGCCCCCCACCCCCTACTTATATATAAACAGGAAACAAAAGCAAATTCACACACGTACATTCTCCAATCCCTCACACACACATCAAACATATCAGCACACTCAAACTAACTCTAACCCCCACTCAAATCCCTTACAAAACACTGACTTACCTGACAAAACACCTAGATCCACACACACAGCACCGTGCACTATAAACACACAATCCTGGACTATCATTGGAGATATTCCAATTCGCGATTATGAACTTTCGCTATGTTACACATTCAGGTTTATAGTCTCGAGATACTGAAATTCGACGTTTCAGTATTATGAGATTATAAACGGCGACTATGTATATATATATATATATATATATATATATATATATATATATATATATATATATAGATATATATATATATATATAGATATATATATATATATTTATATCTATATATATATATGGGTCCACTATGTAATCTTGAAATACTGAAATCCCGAATTTCAGTATTTCAAAATCACATAGCCGAAAACTCAAAGTTCCAAACTGGCAGAAGCGTGAAATTAAAAATCCCGAAGCACAGACGTGTTGAATTTCCGCTTCTGCTGGTGCGTTGTGTGGATGGATGGGTGGAAGTTTAGGTAAATATGTATGTATCAGTGTGTTGGTTAGGGGCTTTAGTGTGTGTAAGTGTGTGTTGGACTGTAATGTGTGTGTGTGAGGGACTGCAAAATGTGTGGGTGTGAGTTTCCTTTGTGTGTCTGTTTGTGCGATCTTGGAGTTAGAATATATAAGTAGGGGGGTGGGGGGTGCACGGGGGCTTGCCCTCCTGCTTATCTGTAGTGTAGTATTGTTTATTTGATTGTGGGGGGGAGTTGTCTATATGTTTATGTGTGTGCTGTATGTGTAGTGTAGATTCGGGATTTTGAATTTCGCGGTTATGCGGTTTCAGAAATGTGTGTTGTAGTTGGGTTTTCGGCTATGTGATTTTGAAATACTGAAATTTGGGATTTCAGTATTTCGAGATTACATAGTGGAGCCATATACATATATATATATATATATATATATATATATATATATATATATATATATATATATATATGTATATATATATATATATATATATATAGTTCTACCTGACTTCCAGAAGATCGACAATGAAAGAGACCGACCCGCGCTCGCGTGCCAAAAAGGCTGTGTGGGTATGCGGTGGTAATGGGACGTTAGCGTGTGCGTCAGGTAAGTGTGGATTGTGTGTGGTTTGTGGAATGGGGATGTGTATTGTTTTTATTGTTGTTATTTGTTGTGTGGTTTCACTATGTCAGTTAGAACCATATATATATATATAAATATATATATATATATATATGTATATATATATATATATATATATATATATAGTGTGTGTGTGCATGTCTATACACACACACACACACACACACACACACACACACACACACACACACACACACACACACACACACACACAGTCGATATAAAAAGTGTACACACCCCTATGTAAATGCCAGGTTTTTGTGATATAAAAAATTAGACCACAATAAATCATTTCAAAACTTTTCCCACTTTTAATGTGACCTATAACCTGTACAATTCAATTGAAAAGCAAACAAATCTGTTAAGGGAAAATATAAAAAATGTACAATAAGCTGGTTGCATAAGTGTGCACACCCTTAAACTAATACTTTGTTGAATCATCTTTTGATTTAATTACAGCATTCAGTCTTCTTAGGTAGGATTCTATCAGCATGGCACATCTTGATTTGGCAATATTTGCCTACTCTTGCTTGCAAAAGAGTTCCAAATCTGTCAGATTGTGAGGGCATCTCTTGTGCAAAGTCCTCTTCAGGTCACCCCACAGATTTTCTATTGGATTTAGTTCTGGGCGCTGGCTGGGCCATTCCAAAATTTTATATTTCTTCTGTCGAAGCCATTCTTTTGTTGATTTGGATGTATGCTTGGGGTCATTGTCGTGCTGAAAGATGAAATTCCTTCTCATCTTCAGCTTTCCAGCAGATGGCTGAAGGTTTTGGGCCAAAACTGACTGGTATTTGGAACTGTTTATAATTACCTCCACCTTCACTATAGCCCCAGTTCCAGTGGAAGAAAAGCAATCCCAAAGCAGGATAATGCCACCACCATGCTTTACTGTGGGGATGATGTTCTTTTGGTGATGCAAAGTGTTGTTTTTGCACCGAGGACTTTTTAAAATTGTGGCCAAAAAGTTTAACCTTGGCCTCATCAGACCATAACACATTTTCCACATGCTTTTGGGAGACTTGATGTATTGTTCTGCAAATTTTAGCCAGGCATGGATGATTTTTTGTGTAAGAAAAGGCTTCCATCTTGCAACCCTACCCCATAGTCCAGACATATGGAGAATACGGGAGATTGTTGTCACATGTAGTACACAATCAGTACCTGCCAGAAATTCCTGCAGCTCCTTCAGTGTTGCTGTAGGTCTCTTGGCAGCCACCCTGACCAGTTTTCATCTTGTCTTTTCATCAACTTTGAGGGGACATCACTGTTGTCCCATATTTTCTCCACTTTTTGATGACTGTCTTGAATGTGTTCCATGGTATATGCAATGCTGGGGAAATTTTTTTGTACCCTTCTCCTGACTGATACCTTTCAACAATGAGATCCCTTTGATGCTTTGTAAGCTCTCTGTAAACCATGGCTTTTCTGTAGCAGGTAATTGAGTAAATGTCAGGAAAATCCTATTAGGACAGCTGAACTTTATTTGGGGTTAATCAAGATCTCCTTAATTGATGGGAGGTGTGTACCCAGGAAGACTGAATGCTGTAATTAAATCAAAAGGTGCTTCAACAAAGCATTAGCTTAAGGGTGTGTGCACCCAGGATGCAAAAAATTCTGTTACCAGCCTCAGTAAGAAGCTGAGATCCCTCATAAAATCCTCCAAAGCTAGTTACGAAAATAAAATTGCCAAAGATTCCAAAGACAACCACAAGCCATTCTATAGCTATGTCAAGAATCTAAATGGCAATGCTCAGATCTGCTCTGAGCTACAACAGAATGGCATTAAATATACTGATCCCAAGGATATTGCCAATATCCTGGCAGATCGATTCAGTGCAAAGTTCACCCCCCTCTCACCCCCTAAAGGGCCCATCTCAATACCAAAAGATTGCCAAATTCTGGTAATAATGGCCACATAGGTAAAAAAACACACTCTCCAAAGCTAAGAATACAGCATCCATGGGACCAAACGACATCCCAGGCTGTATACTACATGAACAACAAAATGAACTGGCACCTCACCTAAGTGTCATGTTTAATCATAGCCTCACCTCAGGCTTTATGCCCACTGAGTGGCACACAGCTACAGTTATCCCACACCACAAGGGGGGATCCACCTTGGATCCCAGGAACTACTGCCCCATCAGTCTGAAAAGCCTGATCTGCAAGGCCATGGAATGTATTATCATGGAACTTATAAACAAAGACATTGGCAACCTTCAAACACTAGACCCCATGCAGATTGGGTTCGTGAAGGACCGATCTTGTCACCTGAACACTGATTGACTTCTTTGAATCGGTCTCCAGAGCTGTGGACAAGGGTAAGGTGGTCCACACAACCTATCTGGACCTCGCCAAGGCCTTCAACACCACCCCCCACTCTGGAATCATAGATAAACTTACTAAGCTGGGCATTAATCCCTACATCACTTGATGGGTTTCCAACTGGCTTATTGATAGAACCCACACTGTAAAAGTAGCCGACTCCAAATCCAGCTCCAGACAAGTGACAAGTGGAGTACCTCAGGGTTCAGTCCTGGGACCGCTCTTGTCTGGCATCTACTTCTCTGAAGTACAGGCCAACACTAAAGGACTCTGGCTAACAAAGTTCGCAGATGACTGCAAACTGGGAGCCATTACTGAATCCCCAAATGATGTGGATATTCTACAAAAGGGCCTTACAAAAACAGATGCTTGGTGCCATAGCCATGGGCTCAAGCTCAATGCCAAGAAATGAATAGTTATCCCCTTTGAGAAAAAACATGTACCCATGAATTACAACATAGGTGGCAGTACACTAAACACCAAAAGTGTGATAAGAGACTTAGGGGCACAGGTGGACAGTGGTCTCACCTTCGATAACCACATCACCACAACAGTCTGGAAATCCTTCTATGTGGCACACCTCATCACTAAGGGCTGTTCATCCAGAAAAAAGGAGGTAATTGTCCCACTGTACTCATCCCTCATTAGACCCATTAAAGAATACAATGCCCCATTAGGTATGTACCTCTCAAGACATCTGCAACAAGTGGAAAGGCTGCAGAAATACCTCACTAAAAGAATCACAGGCCTAACGTAGATGCCTTATGTTGACCGTCTAAAAAAACTCCACCTATACTCTGTCGCATATCACCTATTCCGAGGCGATCTCTGCTTAACATACAAGGCCATGTCAAACCCAGAGCTATTGGACATGCTACACTTAAAGAAATCCCAATCCCTCAGAGACATATGCTCCAGGGATCTAAACCTTGTCATCACAATGAACAGAACATGCTGGAGGGATAGGTTCCTGACCCAGAGACTCCCCAGACTCTGGAATAGACTGCCCATACATGTCAAGCAGAGTGCTTCTTTGGCCCTCTTCAAATTAACCTTGATGATTGGATGGGAGACATGAAATTCACCCCAGGGATCACATCAGTCGCCCTGCTAGACAGGGGTCCAGGGAAGTAAATACTGTGGGAAGAAATAGACAGGGAATTGTTATGGCTAGGCTTGTATAGGCCCTAGGGCTGATAGCCTAGTACCAAGCTATGAACCTATGAACTTATGCAATCAGCTTATTGTACTTTTTTTATTTTTTAGATTTTTTTCCCCTAATTTTAACAGGGGTGTGTACACATTTTATATCCATTGTGTATATGTATATATATATATATATATATATATATATATATATATATATATATATATATATATATATTTATGGGTCTACTTTTACTGACCAAAATAACACTTGTTCAAAATCCGAACAGCCAACTCCACTTCAGTGAACTTCCATTCAACTGAAAGCATAGACTACCAAACTCCTTTCCCTGGGAAACGAACCACTTGGCCAGCAGGAATCACTGAATGGAAACTAATTAAACCCACCCAAGTTTGGCCCCCACACCCCCCTAACTAAATATACCAACTCCAAGATCACACTATCAAACTACACTGATGGAAAAGAGCAAAATTCACCCTGGTGGCTAGGTGATTAGTTTCTCAGGGAATGAAGTTCAGTAGCCCATGCTTTCAATGGAATGGAAGTTTACTGATGTGGAGTCAGCTGTTTGAGTTTCGAAGAACTGTTATTTTGGTGGGTAGAAGTAGCCCTATATATATATATATATATATATATATATATATATATATATATATATATATATATATATGGGCCCACTACGTAATCCCAAAATACTGAAATCCCTAATTTCAGTATTTCGAACTTCGAACTTACATAGCTAAAAACCCAACTACAACACACATTTCCAAAACCACATAACTGCGAAATTCAAAATCCCGAATGTACTCTACACATACAGCACACACATACACATACACACAACTCCCCCCACAATCAAATAAATAATACTACACTACAGATAAGCAAGGGGGCAAGACCCCCTACACCCCCCATGTGGGGGGCTTTGCCCCCCCACACCCCCCTACTTATATATTCTAACTCTGAGATCGCACAAAGCGACACACAAAGGAAACTCACACCCACACATTTTACAGTCCCTCACACACACACATCACAGTCACAACACACACTTCCACACACTAAAGCCCCTAACCAACACACTTACACATACATATTTACCTAAACTTCCACCCATCCATCCACACACTGCACCAGCAGAAGCGGAAATTCAACATCTCCGTGCTTCGGGATTTTGAATTTTGCGCTTCTGCTGGTTTCAGAACTTTGAGTTTGCGACTATGTAATTTCAAAATACTGAAATTTGGGATTTCAGTATTTTGGTATTACATAGTGGACACATACACACACACACACACACACACACACACACACACACACACACACACACACAGACTCACACACACGGAATCACTACTTAATACTGAAACTACACAATCCCGAAGCCCACAATACTGAGACTAAAATCCCTAAACCACACATTACCGACATTTTAAAAGCGCGAAATTCAAAATCGTGAAAGTACTACATACATACAGCACACACACAAACATATACACAGCCTCCCCCCATAACCAAACAAACCACCCTACACTAAAGATAAGCAGGGGGGCTTCACCCCCCTGCACCCCCACACCCCCCGACTTTAATATTCCAACTCCGAGATCGCACAGATATACACACAAGGCAAACTCACACCTACACATTATAGCCCCTCACACACACACACACACACACACACACACACACACACACACACACACACACACACACACTAAAGCCCCTCACAAACACACTTACGCACACATACTTACCTGAACATAACACCAGAGTGCTAACTCAAAATCCCTTACCATCGGGATTTTGAATTTCGCCTTCTGGTCTTTCGGTAATGTGCGATTTCGGCTACATGGTCTCGAGCTTTTGAAATTCGAGATTTCAAAAGTTCGAGATTTAGTAGTGTTCCCATATAAATATATATATATATATATATATATATATATATATATATATATATATATATATATGTGTGTGTATTTGATCTAAAACTCATTTGATCTAAACCAAAGTGACTGAATCACATTTGATTGAAAATTGTAGTTAGCTTGTAATAAACGACTATTGGATTGGTTTTGGAGGATAGGAATTGTATTGCATATTAATGTTAATCATTATTAGCTTCTTGCTAATGATCACTGTTAAGTTGTATGCTTAGAAGTTTGTATATGTGCACCAGTAGTGATTCAGTGTGTAACGACTATTCCTTTTTCTTCAATGTTGTGCAACTGTGGAGTTAGTATATTAAGGTTTTGGGGGTTGGGGGTACAGGGGGGCTTGCCCCCTACAAAAAAAAAAGCTTTTGGAAATATATTTAGTAAATGGAAATATATTTAGTGAATGTGGTATTTTCTGGGAAATGAGTTTCAGTGTTATGTGGTTTAGAGTTTTTCATCAAAGCTATTGTTTTGTTTTTTTTTTTGATCAAATGAGTATAATCATATGAGCACACACATGTACACATATATCTATCTATATAAACTTGCAGCTTTTCCTTTGATGCATATGTCCCTCAGTGGTTTCCACCAGCAGATAAATGGTGCCTGCTTAGGCTTTACTTGGCAGACTGGCTCCTTGTACTTTACCTTTGGCATTCTGGCTCATTATGAGGCACTGCAGTGCCCAACTGTTTGGCACTGCTGCCACAAACCATTACAGTGCATGTGCAGGAAACATCATCAGGCTGCACCGGCCAAGACCATTTCAGCTGCTCAGAAGGGGGTGGAGAAATATAGGATGGCTGCGGTGGTGCAGCGGTTAGCATTGTCACCTCACAGCAAGAGGTTCTCTGGTTCGATCTTCGGCTGGGGCGCCTTCTGTGCAGAGTCTGCATGCCCTCCCTGCGGTCGTGTGGGTTTCCTCTGGGTGTTCTGGTTTCCTCCCACATCCCCAAAGACATGCGGCAAGTGAAGTGGACAGGCAAAAATTGGCCCTAGGCGTGAGTGCGTGCATGTGTGTGCCTTCCGTGGAAGGTTGGGAGCCGGGCTGGTAACTCGACACCATAAAACTCCACTGCCAATCATGAGCGGACAAGGTGATCCACTGTGGTGACCCCTAACCTGGGAATAGCCAAGAGAGAGAATGAGAGAGAGCGAGAGAAGGGGGTGGGGAAATATAAGAGTTACAGGATTGCTGAGGCAGAAACAGGAAAGCTATACTGACACATTTTATATTTGTCCTTGTTTGGACTTTCCTTCCTCATTAAGGGTGGCTTGGTTCACTTGTCTCACACTGTGAAACATAACTCTTAACTGTCCACAATTTTGTTGAATATCCAGATTTAAATGTATAATTTTCTAGGTGGTCATTCTTGACTGAAGCCACTGAATAATAACAATCACTAGAGCATAGACTTAGTAGCCATTGGAAATTGCATGCTAATGCAACACCCATTACTATATCAACTTTCTAAATTTATAAAATAAATAATCAAAACTGTCCCAATTATGGCCATTGCTCCCTTATTAATTTTGGCTTTGTCCAGGGGTTTTGCATTAATAATTTGTGAGTTATGCTACAGAGTTGCAGGCTCAGTCCAGACATGTGTGTGATGTGGGTTCTCCTGGCAAATGGCTGTTTTGAGAGAGTAATATAGGGCAGTAAAGTGTGGCTATGGTAATGGTGCCATTAGGAGTAGATGGTTTAGGGGAACTGGCTTGCTGTAGTTTCCATCAAGCTGTCTGGAGGGGATAGGAAGGTCATAAGTGATATTTGGAGAGAAAAAATAAATTAAAAAAATGATAAGGTGTAAAGGGGCTAGGCTGCAAAGGGAAAGGTGAGGAAGGCAGATGGCCTATGTTAAGGGGCAGTTAGGCCGGGCCTATATTATAACATCAAAGTCTAACAACTTGGAATGTTATAATATTGAACCCAGTAGAGCGAATGCTGGAAATTGCAAAGCTGCAGAACACCGAATACTTTCCTAGGGAAAGTATTCAGTGGGCTGTTTCTGCAGCTTCACTATTTCCTCAACTGTGGAGTGAAGGTTACGGATTGGGTTAAGGTAAGTGTGCGAATGAAGGTGAGTGTGCGATTGGGCATGGGTTAGGTGAGATAGGGTTAGGGTGCGGGTCAGGTAAGTGTGCGACTGTGCGGACATGAGGGTTAGGGTGGGGTAGGTAAGTTAGGGTTAGGGAGCGGGTAAGGTGAGTGTGCGATAGTTAGGGGCCTTAGGGTTAGGGCTAGGTTAATGTAAGTGGATAGCTAGTGGGGTATGTCTGGTTTAGTGTAGGGTTTTGTGAAGGTATGTGTGTGGATTATTTATTTTGGTGTGCTTGTGTTGTGTGTATGCTTGTCGGAACAGCACATTTTTTCCCTGGGAAAAAATTTGCTATTCTGACTGTTCGGTTTTCTGGTGTTTTGATTGAATGGGTTTGATATTATAACATTCGAAGTTGTAAGACTTCGATGTTATAATATAGACACATTAGGCTAGGGGTGGGAGACTCAGTCAATAAACTAAAAAAATGTAAAATAAAAAGAGAGAAAAAGCAGGCAAGCAGTACATAAATAATTAAACAAAAGTGTGAGTACTTGGGATGTATGTAGGCTTTAGTGACTCAGTGTCAAGGTGTGGTGAGAGCAGGGTTACGTGAGGGATATGGCATGGGATACCAGTCAAGGTGTGGTGAAGGCAGGGTTACTTGAGGGATGTGGCATGGGATACCCATTAAGGTGTCATGAAGGCAGGATTACTTGAGGGATATTGCATGGGATACCCATCAAGGTGTGGTGAAGACTGGGTTACTTGAGGAATGTGGCATGGGATACTCATCAAGGTGTCGTGAAGGCAGGATTACTTGAGGGAAAAGGCATGGGATACCTGTTAAAGTGTGGTGAAGGCTGGGTTACTTGAAGGATATGGCATGGAATACCCATTGTTGGTTAGGTAGGAGGATGATGGGGGTGCACAGTGCTCTCAGACTCTTCTTTATTGTAATTGGAGGGGGGGTTCTAGGGATTCAGCCCTGGTAGGGGTGGTTACAGGCTGTTTTTGCCACTACAAAAAAAGAGAATAAATGGGGCTTAGATATGCTACTGTATGGTGATAGGGTGGAGGAATGGGGGGGTTCTGGGGGAATACATAAGTGTTTGACCATCCTCACCTCTGCTCTTCATTATGGGGATAAGACAATAATAAGATTAAGTAATAGTAAATAGTTACTTGGATGGGATACGTAAAAAGGTAAGCCAGAAATGTACTTGTGTAGGAGAGGAAGATGAAGCATTTTCGAGGTGGCTAGGGAGATGTCAGGGATAGGGTATAGGGTTGTCCAAGGGTACAAGTTGGCAAACATACTAAAGAAAGGGGTATAGGTGGGATATAAGGTGGAAATGGGGGAGAAGTTGGGGATGATTAACATGGTTCCAAGGTTGTTTACTCATGTTTTCCTTTGTGTTGCAGGATGTCAAGCATTTCTGAGCTGTGGTAGAGGTGGGATGCCAAACCTTCCGAAGATGAGGCCCTCTCTTAGGACATGTTGCACCTATAGCAGCTTGCACAGTTAATGGCACCAGTCAAACAGATGAGAGGGCACAGAAAGCAGGCAGAACCTCATGGCTGCCAGAGGTAAAGAGAGAGCTAAGCACTAAAAGAGAATGGCCTGCAAGATTCCTGATGAGCACTTAGCAGCAGTGGTGGTGGAGCCAGAGCATACAACAGGTAATGACTGCTTGATGAAGGGTGGGAGGTTGGCGTAATGGTTAAGGTGCTTACCTTTGAAACACAAGGTGCAGGGTTTGATTCTGTCATGGGGTAATTGGCTAGGCTTAAAATGGCCTGCAAGGGAAGTTAGCCTAGTACTAACCTATGAACCTATGAGTGCACAAGGGCAATTAGATAGTGCCCTGGAGGCCAATGAATATTTTTTGGACTTGTTACAAGGGCTAGTTGAGGATCATAGGTTGAGGCTGCATGAATTTTTAAAGGTTTTCACTCAGGACCAGGCAGCAGAGGCAGGATTGTGTGACAGGGATAAAGTGGAGTTTTCTGGCACAGAGGGTCGGGGGGGCGTCTAGTTTTCTACAGTCACCCTTTGAGCAAATGGACTTGTCAGATGACCAAGTTTTAAGGTCTGGTAAGCTGGTCCTGTGTCAGCAAGGTGTGCAATCTTTCCTGGCAGGTAGTCAGTGTGCATTTAGCAAGCAGCATACTCCTGCTCTTCTGAATGAAAACATTTGTTGTGGGCTATCTGTAGACATCATTGAGCCAATAGGTGTGGACAGAGCTCAGAATGCTGTGGAGACTTGAAGCTGCAGTGTCTAAGGACACAAGTCTGACTGCCATGAGGAGAAATAAACCTCCTACATTTAGAAGTGCTAAGACTGCATGCTACAATTTGTGTATCTGATGGCTGTAAGTTTATATAAATACCCTAAGAAGGGTCTTCCCTTATCGGTATATTCTTTGATGATAAAAGAGCACCTTTATTAAGGAGAAGGAAAACTTGGTTGCAGTATGACCAACATTCTATGAAGGTGAAGGCAATGGCAGATCCATCCATTAGGAGTGTACGCAGACAGGTACTTGGTGGGAGCTATTACAGATAGTTTAGGAGGGCCACCTAAATTAAGTCAAAAAGAAGGAGCAAACAAGTCAAAGGCTTTTTTCTAGGTTCATAGAAGTGGACTAGGCTAATGAACACAGGGGCCTTTTTAAGCCTAGCTATACATTCCAGTTGTATCTGACAAGTTTAGGAACCTTAAGATTATTCTAAGAAGGTATATGTAAGCTAGGGCTTGCGTGGTTAAGGATTTACTGGCTGTATCTGTCCATTACAGACAGTCTAGGGATGAGTTTCCAATTTATCATCCACAGGTTCAAGTTACACACAAATTGAGTTCGGAAAGAGTTCTACTTCACATGCCTCTTCTACTACAGGTATAGATATTTGATGTGATATACATAGGGAATGTTGTTTTATGCCTTGTATCAATTATGAGAGGAACTTCTATGTATGTTCCAAATGTGGCATGTGACTGATCAGGTACATACTGACAACAGGGACTGTGAGGCACAGTTGAACGGTGAGTTTCCTGGACATAGATGTCATACCCTTGCTATTAAGTTGCGAATACAAAATGATTTTCTTAGTAACATAGATGTATGATGCTTGAAGGTCAGATTACTATCCGCATATGTCCCCAAATCCATGACTACTGGGGCTATTCTTAGGGATGTGTTATCAATGAGGTAGTTTCCAGGGGTAGCTGACTTCCCATAGGATAGTATTATGCAGTTCTTGGCACTGAGTTTTAGACCATGTCTCTGGTTCTGAGTCAGCCATTTTTGGAGGATATTACTGTCTAGGGGGTTTCTATGACTGCACCTAATTTAAAACTGTCCGCAAACTTGTTCAGTCAGAGGCCCTTCAATTCAGAAAAGCAGATGCCAAAAGAAGTCGCCCAGTACAGAACCCTGAGGGACTCTGCTAGTAACTGGCCTCTTTGTGAAGACGGACTCCTCTGTTGTAATTTCTTGGGTCACATCAGGGACCTGGCTATCCAGTGGGTGACACATAGGTTTACACCTAATTCCATGAGTTTGCCTACAATGCCTTAGTGGGGTAATATATCAAATGCTTTGGCCAGGTCAATGTAGGCAGTGTGCACCATCTTGCCCCTGTCTGTTGTATTGGTGACCTCGAAGAAGTCCACCAGACTAAGTAGGCATGATCAGTCCTTGATGAAACCAAATTGGGATGGATCCAGTGTCTGAAGATTTCCTACATCATTGTTACTCATTTCCATGACAATTCTTTCCTTGCCTTTGCATGAGACTTGTCATACTTTTGGGTCTGTAGTTACCGGAGGTCTGTCAAGGACCAGCCATTTTGTAGAGGGATGATGGATGCAGTTCTCCATTTGTGTGAATGCAAATTTCTTTCTTTTTTTTAAGATTTCTCAGTAAATGATCACAGAAAAAGGAGATGTAACAATTCAGTATGCAATGCTAGATGATGTGGTTAAAGTGATTCACAGTTTGATGATGCATGGTTAGTTAAGACTGGTAATGAGTCAGCTTTTTTTTCTGCTAACAATCAAGGAGGATGACTGGCCAGTGTTTCAGAATGTGATTAATCCACACATTTTATTTGTATGGTAGCCTGCACAACTTTCAAGACGTTTAGTACAGCATTGCAGTAGATATGGGAGCAAAGAGTTTCTAGGCAGTGGGCTGTGCATTATTCAGTTGAATTTCTTTTGACCGGAGAAAGCAAAGTAGGGGTGGAATAATGATTTCAGTGTTTTTTAATTTGTGTACTCAATTATGTGTGTAGTAAGGTAAAGAAAAGCAGAAAGTTAAGGTAAAGGTCCTGACCATTTTAGGCTTAGAGATAAATGTGTCATCAGGCTTTATTTCAATTGCATGATGACAAGATGGGAAAACTGCTTGCTAAAATAGGAGGTGTACTGGCTAGGTCAAAAATCAGGATAAAAATGTGATGAAATTACTAGGGTTGCTGAATTTTGCATGTAGACAGATAAGGCCAGGTACACCATTTAAGAGGTCTTTGCATGTAGACAGATAGGGTCAAGTACACCACTGAGAACCTACTGAGAGGTGCCAAGAAAAAAATAATCATACCACCTGGGTGACTGAGAGAATTAGGAAAGACTTAGTAATTTGGAATGAGTTCTTAGTGCATTTTAATGGCTTAGCTCTGCGACCAGGTGATGGGGTTTCACCAGATGACTTTTAGCTTTATACTGATGAGGCAGGAGGCTTATGTATGAGGGCTTATTGTAGGGGTAAATGGTTTGTGGCAGCTTGGGCACAGAACTAGTAACTAGAAAGAAGGAAAGATATTGTGTTTTTAGAGTTGATGTCCACTTGGGTGGGTAGGTTAGTATGCTTTGGTGATCTGATCAGTTAGAGAGTAGTTTTCTATTCAGATATTGAGGCAGTAATGCATGCTTTGTCTGAGAACATCGGATTTGGTTCAGCTTTTTTTTTGAGGAAGTTACTTTTGCATTCCTTTAGAATTAATTTGTTTTTTACTGCTTAAGTATGCTCCACGGAAATTGAATGTGTTGGCTGATAGTTTTTCGTAGTTTCAATTTTACAAGTTTTGGATGCTATTTCTATAGGCAGAAGAGCTACTGTTGGTTGTACCAGAGGATATTTAAGAAACTGGAAAGATATTGCTGGGTGGTTGTATCAGGAGTCATGAGCTACATCAGCTAGGAAGTCTTTTAGTTCACCTTGTTCTCCTTCAGTAGCTTTTCGGGATTTTATGGGTGGGTTACCTTTACAAGACAGCGACTGAGAGGGTGGTTGTGAAGTATGTTGTGCACAGGCGGAAGCTTGATGAGTCAGTGAGACTGGTTTATGTTCATTTAATGGACTTGACTGCTACTGCAAAGTTTCTGTAATGCTTACATTTTACAGAATGTTAAAAGGTTGTGAATGAGTGACAGGTATAGTGATTCATGGTAGGATGCCTACTGGCAGACAGTTGCTAAAGGCTGTACTGAAGGGTTTGCATGATGTGTCACCTGAAGAGTTGGCATGATGTGTCACTGGAAGGGTTTGCATGATATACGTGTCACCTGAATGGATTGCATGATGTATTATTACCTGAGGGGGTTTGCATGACATGTCACCTGAAGGGATTGTGTGATGTGTCAAGTGAAGGGTTTGCATGACATGTCACTTGAATGATGTGTTACCTGAAGCGTTTGCACAATGTGCATGTGTCACCTGAAGGGATCTGAAGGGATTGCATGATGTACCACCTGAAAGGTTTGCATGATGTATCACCTGAAGGGTTTGCATGATGTGTCACTTAAAGGGATTTCATGATGTGTAAACTGAAGGGTTTGCATAACATTTCACCTGAAGGGTTTGTATGATGTGTCACCTGAAGGGTTTGCATGACGTGTCACCTGAAGGGATTGCATGATGTGTCACCTGAAGGGTTTGCATGACGTGTCACCTTTGTTTGAGTTTAATTTGTTGTGGCCTATTTTGGCAGTTTTCACATATGAAGGAACATTTCAAATTTGTGAACTGCTGAAAAGACTTACATAGTAGAATTTATGTATAAAAGGGAGACAATTTTGATTTGGCTCGAAAGTATATGATTAATCATGTGGGGAAAAGCCAGCAAATGGTGTTGGAAAAGAAACTGAGTTTTGTTTGAACTGTGAGATATGCTTGCTCCTTGACAAAAGTGTCATTCTATAGGTTCATAGTTGTTTACTAGGCCAACGACTACAAGGTCTTTTTAAGCCTAGTCATGCATCCCAAATCTCTGACAAGCTCTGGTATCCTTGATAGGTGTAAGCAGGGGCTTGGGAGATGAAACATTTACAAGCAGGGGCCTGGCAGATGAACCATTTACAGGCTGTTTGTGTCCATTAGAGACATAGGTGCCAAGCCAGGAATGAATTTCCTGTTCCCCATCCAGCTGTCCAAGATACACTTGATCTGGGTTAGGGACAAACTCTGCTTCACATGGATGGGGAGCCTGTTTCAAAGAAGGGGTCTTCTCTGGAATACATGTTTGTTTTGCGGATATGCAGGAGGTCCATCAAATTGGGTTCTGACAATGCCTTGTATTTCAGGTATAGATCTTCCCTGAACAGCCTGTAGGAGACAGAATACAGAAATAGGGCCTTGAGGTGGTTTGCATAGGACATGTCAGTTATGCCATGATATTTATGCCCTATAAAGTAAGGTTTAGTTTTTTTTCACTTTTTGAATGGATGGTCCATTAATCTCAGTCATTTTGATGTGGCTTGAAAAACAGCAATATGGTGTCAGGGTATGGTTGGATGTAAGTACTCATTACTTTTGTTTTGGATAGGTAAGGCCTCTGATTTGGCTAATGAAGTCCACTGAGTTTATTAGGAGAAGAAGCATGTGGGCATCAAAAATATTTTAAGTCTTGTATTAGATACTGTTAAGTTTTGTGTGTAATTGTTATTGTCTTGTTTTGTAAAGCATATGAATGTCTTGAGTCTGGGTCACTCTTTTATATTTTCTGGGTGGCCAGGAGAGCTGCGGCAAGACCTGGAGGAATTTGGGTGGGTCTAGATGCACATAAATAGAATGTGATATGGAATGGCATCAGAGGTATACTGTATGCTCAGCTTTTGCCTTTGATGGACACAATGCAGACTGCAGCTGATAAAATTAACGTCACAGAATTGCACTTGGAGATAATGATTTAGGGAACATACCTAAATGCAGATTAGTGTTATGGATAACTATTGATTTGTTGGTTTTGCAGAAAAAAATTCCCAGAGCTTTACTCATGTGGTGATCTATCATTTCTAGACTTGTTTGGAGAAGGGAAGCTAGGGTGGCAGCTATAGAAACCATAGGGTAGCTAAGGCAGCTTGTTTGTTAGGAAGTTTATTTTTGAGCATTGGGACTCTGCAGACAAAGATCAGGTCTGGGTGAGACAAGATGGGGTACCCCAAAGTGACAGTGGGTAAGACTGATTTAATGTTCAGTTTTCTGTTCTTCTTAATGACTTCTTGATTGAATCCTCTAATCTACATGGGATGACTAGGATTGAAGTGGATGGAGCCCTGCAGGTAAAATGGAGGTGCAGCAGTGGGAAGTTTATGGATGATTGTCCCCCCTTTCCCTTTATCATGCAGATTGTTTGGTGCCAAGAGTGAGTGGTGTAGAATGCTGGGGGGTATTCTGCTGTGGTTTATATAAGAGTGAGCAGGCCTTAATGCCATTTGGGTCAATGAGTGGTCTATGAACCCTAACCATCATGACTGTTTATTTTTTTATCCTGCTGTAAGAAGTGGGAGGATGGCATAATGGTTAAGGTGCTTACCTTAAAGATACAAGGTATAGGGTTTGATTCTCACATGGGGTAATTGGCTAGGCTTAAAATGGCCCACAAGGGCAGTTAGCCTAGAACAAACCTGTGAAATGTTGATATTGCATTCACATTGATTTAAAAAAAGTTATGCCATGTTGATGTTTTGGTATGGCATAAAAATAGTCAACTTGCAATTCTAGTGTGGTTATTGTATCCTAGCAGAGGTTCTTAGAAAATAAGTGATTCCCTGGATAAATATTATTGTCTATGAATATCTGCCCATGGGTTTAGTGTTAGATACTAATTATTTTCATGATGGTGAGATGTAATATATAAGAGGCAGTCAGTAATTGGGAGGGTTAGTGTTAGGAAGAGAAAGTGAGACAGATTTTAGAATGAATATAAGCATATAGGAAGAGGTTAGTATTTAAGAGTAGGGTCTGCTGTCTTTGATCTCTTTGGCACAGGTGTTTTCATCTAGCCTCTTGCTCATCCCTTTCTTATTATTTGTCATGGAGATATGACTTTGAGTTTGAGCAGTTTATGGTTAATTGCTTCCCCCTTTCCTTTTCTCATGCAGCTGAATGAGCAGTGCAGAATGTGTGGGCACTATTCTGTAGTGGTTCAGATAACAGTGAGTGGTCCTTACTGCTGGGCAGTTTATGTATGCTGTCTATTATAACCGTTTACTTGTTTGTATTGTTCTAAGAAATGTTAATGTTACATTTGACATTGCTTAGAAAAAAATATATGTTGATGTTTTGGTCAGACCAAAAAATTGTTCACTCTAAAATTTTGGTGCTGTCTTTATGTTGGGACAGGGGTTCATTGACAATCTCATTTTAAGACAGACCAATGGTGTATGTAATACTAAAGAATATTTAGAGAAAAATAAACACAACACATAGCTATTTTGCTTATACTTATACATATATATCTACACGTATGAAAAAATGAATAGATCTTATAGATATTTTTGCATATATACACACACACACACACACACACACACACACACACACACACACACACACACACACACACACACACACACACACACACACACACGCACACGTGGGCTGCATTTGGTCTAAACAATATTTGTTTTACATCTGTTTAGTCAGCTGCATATGGCTGACCTAGCAGATGGTCAACAGATGTGTAAGACAGCACAAGTCTCAGGTTGGAGAATATGTCCTTTCTCCTATTCTGTGTAATCTCAGAGTTAGTATATATAATTAGCCAGGAGTGTGCTGGTGGAGTTGCCCCCTCCCCCCACAAAAAACATTGCTATTTGTCTTTAGTTTTACTGTAAAAACTGAACACTCTGAGGTTCTTTCCTAGTGTATATATGGTAATGTGTCAACATTTGCTTTGCCGACTTTCTGTGATTGACATAAGGATTACTCAATGAAAGTGAGTATACCCTTATATATATATATATATATATATATATATATATATAAAAATATATATATATATGTATATATTTACACATGGATATAGATATAGATATAAATATATATATATATATATATATATATATATATATATATATATATATATGGGTCTACTGCAAATGGTCGAATTTCCACAATCTCGAACTTCATATGGCTGACCCCATATGATCAAGTTTGTGAAAGCTCGACCAGACTGCATGGAGCTTTACATACAGCGCATAACAGGAATATATAGTGCGCTCGGAGTTGGTATATTTAAGTAGGAGTGCGTGGGGGTGCAGGGGGCTTGCCCCCTGCAAAATATTGATTTTATTAGTATTTCTTTTGGTTTTTGCTGGTTCAGAAAACCAGCTTTCGCAATAATGCACTTTTGTGGTAGTGCAGTTTCAGTCTTATGGGTGTTGATGTTGCTTGTTCGAGATTTTGGGATTTCGAGCAAGCAACATATTTATTTATTTATTTATTTATTTTACATTTGTTGACCGGGATAGTCTAACTGGATATATGTCCATTTTCAGTGGAGGCCCGGGAAGAAAAGCTCCAAAGGGACAAGTTAACAGACAAGCAGATAATTCAGGATATATATTTTAAACTAGGCCCATTGGGCTTACAGAAAGGAATTAAGCATCAGAGAGGTACAGTTGATAACAAGTCTAAATGACAATATACAGAACAGATTAACACAGATATAGATATACTTTGAACACACACACACACACACACACACACATATATATATATATATATATATATATATATATATATATCTATATTTACCTTGACTCTAGATGGCATACCTTAGAAGTAAACTACAATCAGTGAAAGAATACATCTGTCAATAAATACAATATTGTAAGATATTCATGGATAGAAAACAATTGTTTTGTAAACACAGCAAATTAACAAATCATGGTAACATTTAATGTAAGTCAGGCTTAGATAATTAGTCACAACAAAATTTGTCATTAACAAGAAGTCGTATTACCACGGATAAGGAAGAAATGACTAAAACTTACATTTGTGTTTTACTCTGGGATCTCCATAAGAATATTGATGATTTATACCTCAGCTAATCAAAATTATCACAAGAAGATAGCAAGTGGACTTTTGCCCAAAACGATTCCTTTATGCAGATGTGAGCTCATTACACGATTGCAGATTCCCTGTTACTTAATAACCATCACATTCAAGTCTGCATTGCTCATAATAAAGAAAATACATAGCTTTTAAACCAAAAAGCATGCATTTTCCTTAGTACATTTTTTGAAACGTAGTGTTCTTATAAGTGCAATTACTCATTTGCATTCTGGCAGAAAATGTAATAAACAATTAAAGTATCTTTGCTTTTATATAAATAATTTCTTCATCTTGCACTCTTGAAATATTAACTGAAAAGTCAGTCTCCAATATTTCCTTCAGAAGATTAGGATGAATTGTATCATACCATACTATATGAAAATGCATCCTTTCTGCAGCTTCTCACCACACTAATAACTTTTTCTTATACACTGTCTTTAATTGGCGATGTGTGTTTTCTGAAATTTCCCAAAGTGATTTAGCTGTCCTATGTCCTGGTGCCCTGGTTTTTATATCCTGAGAATTAACGAATGGTGGCTGGTAACTTTAAAGCAAAGGGAGCCTGCAGGAAGCAGCTAAATGGATGAGGATAACTTGAATTGGGTGTGGATCTATTACAATCCTAATCTATTTATTACAAAATGGTCAGTGACCATTTTGTGCAATCAGACAGATGTGGTTATTCACTTTCATCTACAGACTGCCTCAATATGTACCCAGTAATTACAGCCATTCTCCTAACTACATATGTCATCAACAAGGACAGCCATAGTTGAAATAGGACCCTAGACAAAGGACTCTGGGGCCTCCCTGTTGCACAATAGTCCCTCTGCACTTCACCAGTGCCCCCCCATGTTTTCTTCTCATCCAGTCTCCACATTATCCAGATATATTACTTCTTAGATGCTTTTTCTGCACTTTGTCTTCCCTTTTAGCTCTCCTTGTACTTTAAACATACCATAGATAGCCAAAACTCTACTGTATTAAGTCTGCAGAATGTAATCAAATTAAGCCAGGGGTGTGGGGCAACTATGCCCTCCAGGGTCAAGGGGTCCATATACCTTGAGGTACATCTTACAGCTTTTTACAACTTTTAATTTAAAAGATAGCTGAAAAAATGAACAAGTAAGGAAAGAAATTCAGTCTTATGTTTCTATTTTCTTTCTAGGAAAATAAGCTGTAGGTAAAGCTTAATGTTCAAAGCTAACAAAACAGTAGTTCCATAATAAACTGAGAAGATGAATGCAAGAATATATAAATCCTTTTTAGTAATAGTGTCTGCCTTCCTACCCCTCCAAAAAGGGATAGTTACATTATGTGTACCCCTCTAGTGTTAAATCTGGATGATAGTAAAGAACAAATGGCAAAAGTCATATATTACACAGCCAAGGGTCTAGGAGAAGAAACCAATGCACATAGATAAAATCCACACAGAGACAAGGAATACATTGAGACTTCAGACCAAAGGAATCACAGCCAAAACCTCAACCAGAGAGCCAAGCAGACCTAGATGATAACATTACTCAATGTAACATTCTGACAGTGATCATTTACTATCAAATGCATCCTACCCAGACTGCCAGTGACAGGCACTTATTGATTAGAATGTTGTTATCTAACTGTAATGGAAAGTGAAAAAGATTATGAATAACTTGGTGCGTTTAGATACTCTGCAACCTCCTCTCTCTCTTGCATACTCCGTAATTTTCAACACAGGCAATAACCACATTCAACAACTACAGCCATGATACTGAATGTTCACACCTCAGCTATGTGAATATGTTAACATCTGTCAAAGTATTTCAGCTGTCTTCACACAAATTGACTCTACTTTGGCAAAGTCAGAACTTGAACAGGTGACAGCAGTGACAATCATTTTCATCCACAGACAACCCTCATGGAATTCATCTTCTTGATTAATTGCTGTCAGAATAAAGTATGGAACAAAATGCACACACACACACACACACACACACACACACACACACACACACACACACACACACACACACACACACACACACACACACACACACACACACACACACACACACACACACACACACACACACAAGCATCATCCTCTTGTCTAAACAATGTTTGAAAGTAATGGTAGATAAAGGGCCAAGATCAGTGGCAGCTGTTGCTTTTATATAGTTAAAAACTTGCTAGAATGACATTCTTTGCATTAGCATGTTTATAAAGATCATTACCTTTGAAACTCAAAGGTCTCTCATCATTATTTAGTGGCTGTAATCCACATTAGTTTACTAGCAAAACCACAATCATTATGAGGAAGAGTCCAAAATATGAGGCAAAAAAATCAGAGACATTTTGTAAAATCAGGTATAGCTGAAAGTATCTATGTCCCCTGCATATGCAAACACATAGATGTGTCCATCAAATACATCCACTTGTATGACTGTGACAGTACATCTCAAATGATTTATTGCAATCAAATAAATGAAAAAAAAATACATAAATAACTAACACACAGGAATTTATTTTATCAACTGATTGCTGTCAGAATATACAGTATCCAACACCCTGCCCAATAACTCACAACACCTTAGTTCAAGATTCATGCAAAAAGCTAAATAGTGGCAGGGGCCTCAGAGCCAAAATCTGGGAGAGGTATGCCGTTTATATGACAAGAAAGTTGCTGGAATAAAATTCTTTGCATTAGCATGCTTTTTCTAAAGGGTGCTACAACACTACATAATTTATACGAAGACATCACAGTATGAGGCAAAATTAGTGACAGTTTATTATGTCTCTTTTACGCTCATGCATAAATATAATATCTATCTGTCTATCTATATAGATACACAAACACACACACACACACACACACACACACACACACACACACACACACACACACACACACACACACACACACACAAAACATACATTCAAGTACTTACCTTGCTATGTGCAGGCAGTAGCAGGCAGTACAAAAAATCCTTAAAAAAATAAAAACGTATTCCCACGCACATTCCTCTGCACATGTCATTTACATGCATATTAATTCCTTCCCTTTCAGGCTGTCTTAATCACCTGAGGTAGCCTGAGCCAATAGGAAGGGTTCCACATTGGTTCATAGAGCAGCCAAATGAGCAACTTTTTTGTACTGTTTCTGTACTCTGCAGTAGACAGGTAGACCTGTAATTAGGCGTGACTGCCTTATACCAAGTATAGAAATTAGATGCAGTACTGGGTCTCAGAACTCCATGTGATCTCAGTATCATAAAGATAAAATTAAATTTTATTGAACTAGAAGTATATGAATAAATGCAGTATCTCTTCTTATTTCTTTTCTTTTTTTTCTTTTAATGGTGGTGGGGGTCTGCAGCACAAGCCCCCCCTGGATTAACAATTGTCAGATGTCCCTAATGTCCCATAATAGTTCTAGTCCTGTTTGACTTTAGCATTTTCTCTTCAGCATCTGACTTTGACCTCCTTTTCAGTTTTCCATTTATCTTTTCATCATAACTTCCTCCAACCTGTTCCCATGTGAGGCTTTTCTTGCTTTGCCTCTTCTCTCCTGCACTTTGCCACAGTTATTTGACATCAAAGTCTACTCTTTGTACAGACTATCTGACTACCTAGACTGTTGTCAAAGAGGAGCTCTTACAGACTAACCCACCCCTACCTGCTCAAAATAAAGAATAATTAATTAGGTAGATCAATAGATAAGCTACAGAGACAGACAGATAGACAGATGCTAAATGACAGAAAAACAATAGAACATAATAGAAACTTTACATAGATGGATCCCAAAAGTATCTCACCAAGAGGATCAAGGGGCTCAAATAGATGCCCTATGCAGTTCGGCTAAAGAAACTCCAGCTCTACTCAGTTGCGTACCGCCTACTCAGAGGCGATCTGTGTCTGACGTATAAAGCCATGTCCAACCCAAAATTAATGGACATGCTTCACCACCTCAGGAAATCCAAATCCCTTAGAGCTACATGCTCCAGGGACTTGAACCTCAACACAGAGATAAATAGGACATGCTGGTGGGACAGATTCATATCCCAGAGTCTCCCCTCACTCTGGAGCAAAATCCCAATCCATGTTAGGCAGAGCCTCTCACTGACCCTCTTCAAGAGAAATCTTGACGAGTGGATGGGAGATCGTAAGTTTACCCCTGGGATCGCTTCTGTGTCCCTGCTTGACAGAGGTACAGTAAACTAACCTTAAAAAGGCTACCTTCTGTGACCTACTATACAGAGGCACAGTCAACTAATCTAAAAGGGTGGCGAAAGCCAAACACACTCTGGCTAGGCTTATAAATGCCCTAGGGCAGATAGCCTAGTATCAACCTAAGAACCTATAAATGTACTCTTCCAAGTTTATAATTAACTTTTGCACTAACTAAGCTTATGTCCACAATGCACTACAGCATTGTATATACTAAGACAACATTCATGGTTAGCTAGTTCAAAGCTTTGTTAAGATTTATAATCACAGCAGCATAAGACTGTGTATATCCCATATAACTGTTTACAGTACTACTTGTCAATTACTAGTGTGTTTGATAACTTAGAGTTTATTCTAACTTTCTACTTATCTTTCAGTATTAAGGATATGGAATATCAGTAACCATTGGGATTGTTATAATATTCATGTTAGGGTTTACACACACCACATATCTTATTAAAAGTGTGTGTGGCTTAGGATCCTCTATTAAAAGGGCAGAAATATGTATCAGTTTGGAGACAACTTCCACTGATGAGACACAATAAATCTAGGAAGATCTTGAATGAATTAAAATACACAATTCAATTGTAAATAATAATTGTGCTAAAACTATGTAGAGGGATCTTGCAGTTTTCATTTTTAAATACATAGGCTAGTAAAAGTCTTAGGCCTGAGTGATGGTGGCAGGTGATGGGTAGCATTTATTAACAGTTTTTAGTGCTGACTCTCTTAATGGGTTCTTTTTGTGGCTGTTAGTCTGCCTCTTTAATACTCCATTTTTGTAATTTCTATTCTTTTATTGCTAGGAAGGGAAAGCAAGAGTGGAGTGTAACTGCTATGGGTATTTCAGTCCTATTCTTGAGGAGTGACTAGATACATCATAAGGATGTAGAGAGATTAATGCTAAAGGTCAGCTGGGTTACAAGCCCTAATACTGTTGGATGCTTGGAAGCTGGCCCACTCAGGCTCATTGAATTTACATGCTATATCCACAAAGAGGGAAGACTAGTTGACAAAATATGATTATTGCACCAGGAAAAACCTACTGTGGTCTGTAGCCTGTAATGTATAACCTCCCTACAGGTATGACTTCGGCACAGCACTGTAATGTTTTCCTCAAATGGGCTGTTGCTTCTCCTAGATTTATTAAATTCCTGCATAAAGCTAAGACTGTGTAAAGGTGCATACAGTATTAAACGAGTAATGTAAGCCTATAAAAAATGTATGGGAGTATTTTCTGAATAGCTTCTAACCCAACAATAAACAAACAAACATCAATCTAACAATTAAATAAATAAAATGTGCTCCTCTTTTGGACCCTCTGCTATGATTTTCGATGACCACAAGCTGAGATGTAAGCATAATGTCATGGAACAACTCAAAGCTTATGTATGTACAGCAGTTACATTACATGGTGGATAGCTAAGAAGTGTTTTGTTGTGTGGAGAATCGATCTACTTTTATTTTTTAATTAACAGTCTTGTTTTGATATAACTGTTTTTTGGTGGTGAAATTTCAGACAAACACAATGATTGTAATTGTATTAAAGGTCTTCTATGAGATATTCTGAAGTACTAGCTCTGAGGCTTTGTTATCAGTACAAGTAGCTAAATGCAAAAAGGATAGAAAAGGTAATATTGTCATACTAGAAGCATACCAGAAGTAAGACTGTGTTTTCCAACTCAGCTCTTAATAGTCAGGTATGAATGGAGTCACTTTAGGGCCAAGATTATAGAAGCACATGTAAAAGTTTAATCCAAGCCTGTGTGCAAGGCAGTTCTGGCTATGGACTTGCTGGGAGATAATATATACAAGGCAATGGGAATGGGTATGTACATTTCTGGCCTGTGTACTACAAATTATGCAGGCTGCCAGAGGTAGCAGTTAAGGGCCCTGGAAAATCCCTAATGACAGGAAAGTGTTTCAGAAGATTTTATATATACATATGTATCCAGATATACAGTGGATATAAAAAGTGTGCACAACCCTGTTAAAATGCCAGGTTTTTGTGATATAAAAAAATTAGACCACAATAAGTCATTTCAAAACTTTTCCCACCTTTAATGTGACCTATAACCTGTACAACTCAATTGAAAAACAAATGTGTTAGGGGTAAAATATAAAAAATAAATAATGTACAGTAAGCTGGTTGCATAAGTGTGCACACCCTTAAACTAATACTTTGTTGAAGCAACTTTTGATTTAATTACAGCATTCAGTCTTCTTGGGTAGGAGTCTATATCAGCATGGTACATCTTGACTTGGCAATATTTGCCCACTCTTCCTTGCAAAAGCTTTTCAAATTTGTCAGATTGCGAGGGCATATATATATATATATATATATATATATATATATATATATATATATATATATATATATATATATATGTGTGTGTGTGTGTGTGTGTGTGTGTGTGTGTGTGTATTCATGACTTCTCAGTGGTTTTCTTGTGGTCAATAGACAGATTTTAAGTGATTAAGTAAGTCAAATAACTCAGTTTGAACTCCTGGAGCCCACTGAAGGACTGAGTGGGAGAAAATCACGGAATAGAGATTGCTTGTCAATTGACTTGTGTAAGACAGCTAGTATACATTTAATTCACTGGTTTGCAGATATGTATAAAGAGGTCTTTCAGCTAGGCCATCTCTCTTTCACTTAGAGGGTGGTAGATGTGGTAGATGTAGTCCAAACCAGAGCTTGAAGGGGATAAGGCTAAAAATTTTCACCCAGCATTTCTAATCGAGTGGATTATCAGATATCGGACAGAGTATGAAATGACATGTCAGTTTCTGTGTTGCTTAAGTTTATATTCCCAGAAAAAAATCTGGGTTCCAAAAACAAAGACAGTCTGCAGACCATATGTGTGTCATGGTACTTCTTCTGTATATAAGCATTCAAGTCCCTGTAGTGAAACTGGTTTGGTATGCTGTAAGCTAAATGTTTCAGTTCAAACCTTATGGATTGTATAAGGGTCTTGTACAGATAATAATTGCCATTTTTTAACAAGATAGGCACACTGGGCACAGAGTCCATTTTCTGGGATGACTTGAGATTTAGGTCTGTCTGACTAACTTGCTTAAGGTCATAGAGTAGGCATATGAGGGTTGAACAACTCAAACTCTGTACCACAGGAACTTGAGGTCACAGCCTTAACCCCCTGTGCAAACTGCCAGTTATCCCCCCACCCCAACTCCTTGAATAGTGATTAAAGAGAGAACGCAAAGCCTAGTTAAGCTGAAGAGAGGTAGGTGCCAGGGTTGGTAAATCTTTTCTCCTTTACTCTTTTTTAGTTAAAGAACCTTTCCTAATTGCTCTTCGTCAAGCCATAAAACCTGTCTTTGCTGTCTTGTGCAGGGATTTTTAGTGATGACTCTGCTTTGGTGATGAGAGTTGTTTTGATAATACTGACAGGATTTTGCATGTCTTTGGTGCTATTGTTTCTTCCTGACTAGTGGGTAATCAGTACAAAGTATTTGTGATTTAGGATTAAACTTACAGTGGCGGATTCAGTATAGGACAGGTATGATGTGCTACAGTCTTGGGTAACCACCTGTATGAATAAGAGGAAAACATTGTCTACACTTCAAATCTAGGGTATCTGTCATTTAGAGGTTAATCCTTTCACTGGCTCTGCATTACATTAGCTGCATAGCTGTCATCCATGATGATGGGATTATTCATGTGCTGGAATGTCTTTGTAACAGAGAAAAGGTCAGGGTTAGCAGCACCAATCTATGCAGTCCTTTTCCTGTTGGAGGTAGTACCTTTCTAACTTTAAGTAGTTTCCTCTTTTATTTACTTTGTGTTTTCTCCTTAGGGGTGTTGTGACTGAAGGCAAGTTGTGGGCTGAAGCACTGGCATCATTTGGGACCATGTTGCTCCTGAGGAGTCCCAGGCTCAATTATCAGGAGTGAGACAAACAAAAGTGCCTTTCATGCTGTCCTTTCTAACTTGGGGAGATTCACAGAACACCCAGTGCCTAAAAAGTGGGGGTGATGGTCACTGACTCTCCTTAAACAGGTATCGGAGGATCAGCTGTACAGGTTATTGGAGAGCAGTGGCTTTCCTGCTGGAAGTGTCAAGGATGTTGTGACTTCAGGAGTTTACCTCTAACTAACTGCTCCACACAATGAGGAAAGGGACAAAGCTATGGACACTGTGACAGTGTGGCAGTACTGCAGAGTATGTCCACAAACGTGAATGGGTCTAGGCACTGGGGCATGCTCTATAACCAGGCTGTCTAGGCTCTAAGGGTGTCAGATTAGGGCAGCTTAATTCAACTTAGTAAAGGATACTGATTATACAGAAAATGCTACAAAAGCATCAGATAGTGAGTAGATACTAGGGTTTCACAGAGATCATTAGACACACATGTGAGGCTTGAAATATTCTGAAACTAACTGATGTGACCCTGGCAAAAACAGCAGCATATTATACACAAATGGCAGTTTACACCAGCTAGGCTTGGTAAGTTATTTCCTGTGTGTGTGTGTGTGAAAGAGTGAGAGAACACAAAAAAGTGGGATGGAGCATACCAATGCATTTAGACTGTACCACACACAGTCTATCAACATCTAATCTTACAAAAATAAACAAACAGCTAAATAAATAAATAACAAAACTCTAATGCATGGCATTATTAACTGAGCCCAACCCTTCATAGTTTGTCACGGGAATTGGTGTTGCATGAAAGGGTCTGCAGATGTTGGTCGTGTGTGTGTGTGTGTGTGTGTGTGTGTGTGTGTGTGTGTGTGTGTGTGTGTGTGTGTGCGTGTGTGTGTGTGTGTGTGTATGTGTGTGTGTGCGCGCGCGCGCGCATGTGCACGAGTGTGTGCACATGTGCATGTGTTTCTATGTATATGTGCATGAGTCTGTCTGTCTCTCTGTGCTTCTGAGTATGCATGTGTGTGTGTGTGCTTGTGTAGACATTAAATACTTACATAACTTTTATTGTGGTTGTAAAATGCTTCCTCAAACAACAATTATGTATGCTACAGCAAGTTTAAAACAGTAGGCAGAACAACAATTTTATCAAAAATATATTTTAAAAAGTATTAATTAATACAAAAAACACAAATGCAAAACAATTTATCAGAGAGATAGCCCATTGTCTAAGTGCCAAAATGCCCTCCAGGGTGAGATTTATTAGAGAATTAATGTCTCTCAAGTTGTGGTAATGTCCTTCTGCACATATCTATATCTCAGGCTCATAATAAGCTATTAGTCTGCAGACTATTACAAGCCTAGCCAATACCCAGGGGGCAGAATCAAACACTGTACCTTGTATCAGTGAGGTAAAGATTAGCCATAATGCCAACTCCATCTTCTATCTGTCTGTCTGTCTATATATCTGTCTACCTATTCATCTATCTATCTGTCTTACCTATCTTCACCTCCTCCTCTGATATACTTTGTTAAGCTTTCTGGTCTGAGCTTGCAAATGATCAGATTTGATCAGTACTCTAGTATAGTAACAAAAAAAAAAAATAGATAAAAACAGTCACTTGAAAATGGACATTGAAAAACTCCATATAAAAGAAAAAAATATATGAATATTTACAGACCTAGGAGCCATACGATTTTTTTTTACTTCAAATGGCATCAATTAAACAGGAAAAGAAAAACCACACAATAATTAACTTACAAAATGATTAGTACCAAACAAAGGTATGAGATTTCTGTAGGTAGAACCACAGTAGAGACTATGCATCTAGAAAGGCAGCAATATTAAATATCTTACCCTGGAATTCCTCCAGATTCTAGTTTATTTGCAATATCCACATCCCATGACCATACATCAAACTGCCATTTCCGTAGTCCGAGCACACCACACAGCACAGATCCTGAGTGTATTCCAATTCGCATATCAATATCATGCTTTGTGCGAGACCTTACATACCTTTAAGAAAACAAATGAAAAGGCTTAGTTCATGCTATGTCTTATGGTTGTGTATTTGTAAAGTTACAATGGATAAAAAAAGTTAAATCTAACCATTAAATAACTGTTACTAGCATTAATATGGATTTTGTCTATGGTCAAGTAGTTACACTTTTATTTTTATCACTGTCCACACTGCAGCATTCATCACTCTGACTGCACACAAAATGAGATGTAGCGATGATAACCTTTCCTGCAGCTCCAACCAAACATTTACAATCCAACCACAGAGTGACATGGAAAATGAGATATGCTAATGTAGTTTGCTAAAATAAAGTCAGTATTTCAGAAAGTTAAAATATTTCTTCTTGGAAAAAATACTAAATAACCTCCATGGTTAATCTTCCCAGCCATTTCTAAGTAAATTACTAATGCAAAGTTGCTCTTCACACTAAATATTAACTAAAGTGATGCCATATATAGTTGCTCTACATAGGATCATAGGGTCATAGGAAGTTACTAGGCTATTGGTCCTGAGGCCCCTACAAGCCTAGCCAAGAATTTAGCCCATGTTTCAAGTCAGCACCCTATGCCACTGTCCAGCGGGGACATAAGTGGGATCCCAGGGGTGTATTTTCTGTTCCCCATCCAGTTATTCAGGTTGGGCTTAAAAAGGTTTAAAGAGATACTCTGCTTTACATGGAGACGGAGTCTATTCCACAAAAGGGGGAGTCTCTGAGACACAAATCTGTCCTTCCAACAAATCCTATTGATGTCATAGACTAGGTTGAGGTCTCGCATGCAGGTTCTCGAGTGGAGATTGGCTTGCGGATATGCAGTAGTCCCATCAGGGCGGGGTCTGAGATTGCTTTTTATACCAGACAGAGATCACCTCTGAGGAGTCTGTCGGAGACTGAGTAGAGGGACAGGGCTTTTAGCTTATGTGTGCAGGGTAGATGTTTAAGGCCCTGGATTCTCTGGGTGAGGAATCCCTGTGGTCTCTCCAGCTGCTGCATGTGCGTTGTTAGGTACATGCCTAAAGAGGCATTGTATTCAATAATCAGTCTTATAAGGGAAGAATACAGGGACGTTATAACCACCTTGTCCCTGGATGAGATACCCTTGCTAATGAGTTTGGCCATGTAGAAAGCTTTCTGTACAGCGGAGGCAATATGGTGGTCAAAAGCCAGTTTGCAATCAACCTGGGTTCCCAATTCCCTTATGACTGATTGCATGTTTAGTGCTATACTATCAATGTGATAATTTGTGGGAATGTCATTCTCCCTAAAAGGGACGATGATGCATTTTTTGGCATTCAGTTTGAGGCCATGTTTCTGGCATACTCATTTGTTTGGGTGAGACCCTCTTGGAAGATGTCCACATCACTAGGGGAATTTATGACAGCATCCAGCTTGCAATCATCTGCAAATTTGGTCAGCCATATTTCACTAAATTTGGCCTGCACTTCTGAGAAGTATACCCCAAACAGCAGAGGCTCCAAGATTGATCCCCTGGGTACACCGCTTGTTACAGGTCTACTACTTGAGGTGGCTTTCCCTATTTTGACTAGGTGGGTTCTATCAGTGAGTCAGTTTGCTACCCATCTGGTAACATATGGATTGATGCCTAGTTGAGAGAGTTTATCTATTATACCTGAGTGGGGACTAGTATTGAAGGCCTTGGCCAGGTCAAGGCAAGTGGTGTTATCCTCGTCTATGTCCTTGGTGACTGTCTCAAAAAAATCGACCAAATTTAACAGGCATGACCTCCCCTTGACAAAGTCAAACTGTGTGGGATCAAGTGTCTGGAGGTTGCCAATGTCCTTGTTAATGAGGTCCATGATAATCCGCTCCATGGTCTTGCAGATCAGGCTAGTTAGGCTGATGAGGTCTATAATTTCTTGGATTGGTGGACCCTCCACCTTTGTGCAAAGGGATGACAGTAGCTGCCCTCCACTTGGCTGGGATGAGTTCCTGCCTGAGTTCAGGCAGGATGAAGCCTGGGATATTATCGGATCCCATGGAGGTTGTACTTTTTGCCTTTGAGAGGGCAGTGATGACTTGCGGGCAGGTACTGGGGTTGTCACTGAACCTGTCTGCCAGCAGGTTGGCTATTTCTACAGGGTTTGTGTATGTGGTGTCCTTGACCACCAGTTCTGAGCAGATCTGGGTGCTCCCTTTAAGATTGTGGACATATGTGAAGAAAGCCTTATGATTGTCTTTAGTGGGTGTGGCCAGTTTGGAGATTTCACTAGTGCTCTTATTTACTTGTTCAGGCTAAGCAGAGATTGCTTCCAATTAGACACCTGCTCCTTCTTGGTCCTGGACAGCAAATTTTTCCTTTTATTATAGAGTTTATTTATTGTAGATATCCACCAGACAGGTTTACTCTTCCTTGAGGAGGAGGATTTTGTACTGTCTAGTATTCCTGATTCCATGCAGGTATATAAATGCTCATATAGTACTTTGGTGTAAGTTTGGACATATGTGCCAGTTTATGTGGACAGGGAGGGGGCTGTGAAGCTGTTTATACCTTCCCTCAGGAGGTTGTAATCAGCTTTGGAGAAGTTTTTTTTTTTGTTTGACCCTAGCTGGGGGGGGAGGGTCAAGGGAGTTGGTGACTTCGAAAGTGACTGCTTTGTGGTCGGATCTTACCAAGGATGATGACACCGTAGGGATGTTGCAGTGGTTACTCATGTTGGTTAATACCAAGTCCAAGATATTTTCACCTCTTGTGGGGGTGTCAGCCAAGTGGTCCAAGGCATTTGCATTGACAAAATCAAAGATTCTCTGAGCATTTGTGTTTTAGCATGAGTATTTCTTCCAGTCTATGGTTGGATAGTTAAAGCCGCCCAGGATCAGGGTAAAGGGTTGAATCTTAATAGATTTGAAGAGATCCAGATAGGTGGAGTGGGCATCTTGAGTCTGAGTTGGAGGCCTGTAGCTAGCTATGATTTGAATAGGGGTCTTGTCAATTGTTAACTGCATCTGGAGTATTTCCTGTGCATCATACTGTTTGACCAGCCTAGAGGTGTGTATGTCTTTTATATATATTGCAACTTCACCTCCTATTGTTTTGCTCCCCATGGCTTGGGGCCTGAATGAATGATAGGATGAGTAATCTGTTATGGCTGGGGTGGTCTCCACAGCTTTGAACCAGGTTTCTGTAACTGCACAAATGTCATCTTCTTCCAGGGTTAAGAATGCTTGCAATGAGTGCAGTTTCATGTTTAGAGTCCTAGCATTTAGCAGCAAGACCTTTAATTTATGTTTTGATGAAATTTTCATGTTGTTAGTTTTGACCTCATGGCATTGCCTAAAAAAGGCACTACGGGGGAGGCAAGAGTGTTTGCCAGGAGCCTGAAGCCCAAGAAAGACAGGTGCAAGCCATCTGTGGCAAAGCATCGTGGCTTGTCAATCATGTCATCCCAGGCTGTCAGGTACTGGACCACCTTTGAATGACACCAGAAACTGAGCCAGTTGTTAAAGTCAATCATTTTCTGTTTGTATTGAGGCATCATTCTGGGTGACGGTAGAATGCTGCATAAGACGACGGACCTACCTGCCTGGGACACATACTCAGCGAGCTCGATCATGTCTCTCTTCATATACTCCAAGGAGGTACGTCTGAAGTCATTCACTCCAACATGGACTGCGACACAATCATAAAAGTACCTCTTGAGAGACTTGAGTGCATTGGTGATATTGTAGATTCTGGCATTTGACAAACAACTAACTGTGACTTTCTCTTTATCCAGCCTGGTGAGGGGCACATCTGTGTATCTCACCAATGGAGTCTCCTATGACTAATATGTTGGGTTTATGTTTAGGGCTTAGTTGCTGTGAGACATAGGTGTGTGGACAATGTGTGGTGTGTGGTGTGGTGGGTAGTGGAATTTGCGTGCGTTTATGCCTCAGAGGACTCTTTTGTTATGGTATGCTTCTGTTGAGGACCTCCGCATATGTGGGAGTGTGTTGTGTAGGTGTGGGTGATGTCTGAGGTGTGGTGTTCATGTTGCCAACCTTCTCAGTGCCAGATATACTGGTTTGTGGGGGAGAGAGCAATGACACTTTTTAGGACTGCTGCCCTTTAACTATTCTGGAGTGCCCATCATAGTTTCTAGAGGCTTCTCCTGTGTTTTTCACTGGTTTCCTCTTTCCCTTGAATCAGCTGCTGTACTACTCATCAGGTGTGAATTACATTTGGAACCAACTCACTGAGCACAGCTCAGTGAAGCCAAACACCCCGATCATGGTTTTCAAAAGGAAATCACTGCCAGTCCAGTTTTATTTATATTAATTTTATACATTTGGTAACCTAGTGATTCCACTGGACACAACTAATCCTTTTTCAGGGACAACCCTGGAGTGCAGCCTGGTTAATTGACTTGATCGCAGCCACACAGCAAGCAAAACAAGATGCAAAGGATCAAGGCCTGAGCCGTTGGTTACAGAGCAACTATTTAACAGTTCACAGGTGTAATCTTATGCACTAACATTTCTATGCGTATACCACTAAAAATTCCTTTATTTTTGTGAGATTTCTACATTCTTCATATTTTTGTGATCATGGAGTTTGTGTATATTCATTTGGGGGTCTTACCCCCACCTGGGAGGGGCAATGCAGCTTGACCCCTGCAAAAAGTGCTTATATTTAATAGTTTCATCAGGCTGATTTTTTTTCATGCCCCTGTGTCCACTGCATTTGGAAACTTTATTTGATAGCTGCTGGGACTGAATTAATTCAGATGTTGAACTCCTAAAATACTAGCACTGTCAAGTTATGAAACTGCAGAATACATTTATTTGTCTTCATCTTACTTTTACTGTTTCATTTGTAAGCTTCTCACTTGTCAAACTAGAGAGATCTAACAGATGGACAGTAAGATGCAGAGAAAGGTGACAGACAGACTGATATATGATTTTATCCTAAGCTAACTAAGCAGATAGACTTAATGAAAAGACGCACAGTTACTGCAGATATGTATGGGCAGATATTCACACATGAGAAGGAATGAACAGCTAGATAACTAGACTAATCAATGAATAGATGGAGAAAATGATATAAAAAGGAGTGTATAAAAAGTACTGCCATTCAGAGAAGAAAATTGTACTTATAAACAATTTTCACCTTTTGGTTTATTATAGATGTTGAATTCTAAAGTCTTTGCATATACATATAGAAATGATACACACGTATTGTATGTTGCAAAACTGATATATTATTCAGATTGCAAATACTCTCAGTTTAAATTAAAATGTATAATAACAAACTTAAATATATAATAAACAATTAAACAAATGCCAAAATATTACTATAAACATTAAAATAAAATGGAACTTTGCATCTTCTATGCATGAACAATATAAATGTTGGAGATCTGAAGACACACCAACAATATCAAACAAAGTAAATATGTCTGCAGTTCTACAGTAGTATGTTTATTTATTTATTTAAATTTGTTGACCGGGAGTGTCCGACTGGACGTAGGTCCATTTTCTGTGGAGGCCCGGGGAGAAAAGCTCCACAGTTAAAATAAACAGACAGTATTTACATTGGATTACATAGTGATTAACAATTTACATAGCAATTACTTACAACATAACAAGAGATGAAGAACATAGTACATTAGTAGACAACTAGAATCTTTATCTGTGAAGTGCATACCAGACATTAACAAATGTTATAAGAAGAAGAAGTTCGTGCTGTATAATAAGTACTGGCTTATGAGCATCTGAGCTTGCTATAATCAAGGTAGTTAGTGGAGTGGAAAGAAAGGTAGTGGTTGGATGGGGTGGATGATATTAGAGTGGGAGTTGCAAGGGCATAGCCAGCATGTTTTTAGTTGCGCTTTTAGTACAGTTTTTAAGTGGGTGCATGATGGTATGGAGGTAATTGTGGGTGGGAGTGAGTTCCATAATTTGGCTATGGCGCAAGAGAACAGTGCTTCACCAGCAAAGTTATTGGCTTTAGTGATCTGCAAGTGATTTTTGCTGCTGTATCTTAGTGGTCTGGTGGTGTAACAGCACAGACCACATAACAGTGTCTTGTAACATAAACACATAACAGTTATGATGTACCCACAGTACTTACAGACTGTTCTAATTAATATATGTAGTGCAGTCTGTGGAAGCAGGCCTGTATCAGAGACATACTGTTAATAAACCCCAAGTTCCTACAGTCCAAAGTGAAAGTCTGAGCCAAATCTGGAAGAAAAAAAATTCTTCAGCCAATAAGCTAAAGAATCACCTTGGATAGCAAAATGGCCAGTAAGAAACAAACACTAGTAGTCTCTAGTCCAGCAGCATTCAATAGTTTTCTTCAAAGACTGGTGCCTGTTATGAAGACTGGTAGAGATGGGTGAAGGCTGCCAGCCTAGTCAAATACAATTTAGTACATAATTCTATCATTTGTAAATACTGTGAAATGTCAAAATGCAAGCTTGCTTCTTAAATGAAACAATATGTAGTGAAATGTTGAACTTAAAACAATGTGGCAACATTGCCATCTGCTGTAAAGAAAGCTAAGCTAAGCATTTCTTGTTGGTCCTTTGAAATTAAAATTATTTCATCACTGCCTTTGATGTTTACAATTCGGCTCTGGCTGGGCTAGATGAAGGCTTCCTGTCTATTGTTTTAAGGCTAAAGTTAATGACCAGAATTTACATGTGGAATGTCCTTTATTGCTCTAACTGTAAAATAAAGTAAATACAGTTTTTGTCAGCCTGAGAACACAAGGAAAGTGTGAAATGATGTTTTATCAGAACTGCAGTTTCAATTTAAACAGAGAACAAGAAGGCATTAAGCATTTTTGTCTGGATCATCCAACTCAGCACTCTGCCTGTTGTCTTATTGAGTTATTTTAGAAGTGTGTTTTCTTTTAGCAATAGCTAGAAAATTAGAAAGATTAAACTAAGTGTTTTTTTCTGTGATGTCAGAACTGTACTACTGATTTATTTTAAGTATTTCTGTGTGCTCTCTGAATTGTTGACTAGCACTGACTGTGTAGTAGAAAGTATTATCTTGTGGTTTTAATTATTTATTATTAAATATTTTGAAACCTTTTAGCTGTGGCTAGGTTTGTGTAGAGATAAGTTAAGCTCTAGAGTACGTTGCATATTTATAGAGTTTACTGTTCAAGTCACTCCAAATAAGCTTGCTGATTAGACAGACTACCAATTGGATAATAATATTGCACAGTAATAACTGGACACCCTTTTAAGGGCCTTTGAGTAGCTGATAAATATTAGCTGGGTGGTGGCAGTAATTACCACCATATAGTCTGGGTAAAAGGAGCACAGCTGGAGAACCTGTGCCAGCCTTCCCCAGAAGTGTCTGTGTGGTTGTGTAAACTCTTATACCAAAGTGTGTGTGTGTGTGTGTGTGTGTGTGTGTGTGTGTGTGTGTGTGTGTGTGTGTGTGTCAGCTACTTGGACAGGGACACGAAGCACTGATTGGACAGAGAGGGTGCTGGAGATTTTTGCTTGCCAAGCTAGGCTGAGATCTGGACCCTATAGCTGTGCCAGTGGGGAGTCTTATTGGGGACCTGGGGAACAAGGGAATGACCAGCCCCAGACTGACTGTGATCTCTGTGTGCTCTTAAGGGAAATTGCACTTTACTGTGTGTATTTATTATCCTTTCCTCATATATGAGATGCCCTCTCTAGTGTTAGTGGTGAGGATTGAGGCTCCTTGATTGCTGGGCCAGGGCACGGGCATCACACCTAGCACCACACTAAATCTCAAAAATTATGAAGTAAGTCCACTTAAACAGCATTGTGTAGCATTCACCAGACTGATATTTAACATCTGCACATACTTCAACAATTCACCCTAAAGGAACACTGAAGAAACATTAGGAAACATCAAGAAAAGTGACTACCAGCAACAAAACAAACTTAAGCAATACCACTGATAAAATCAGGGCACAAGCAGTACAAGCAGAATAAACCATAACTTTCCTCATGTATCCATCTGACATCACGTGACATGCACAGTTTATCAGTTTTCTTGATTTAATACAAACTGCTTAAACAGCTTGAAAGATTTATGAATTTATTTGTGTGCAGATGCTGCATTTTTTGGAAAAAACAGACCATTTCCACATTTAAAATAAGCATTGCTTCTTCCAAAAAATGCTACCTTCCTGGACATTACTATTAATTCTCATGAGGGACTTAAAATCCTTAACATATCCATCCTATCCAGCTTTTAAACGTATATGCATTAAATATCTTAGGTCTCATTCATCTCATTAGGTGAAGATGGACCATCTTTCTTGCCTTCTTCTTGGTAAATGTCATGATGCTTATCAGTTTGAAGATGAAGTTTTCAGACTTGTGTCCACTACTTTTCTGAGAATTCAGTGGACTGCAAGAAGAGAAATGATTTCCAGCTACCTGTATGTTATAGTGTTTCCACAATTCCCAGTGTAGCAGTTTTCCTCATTATTGTGCCTTTCACTGTACAGGTCCTCAGCTTTAAGTATGCTGCAACCAGCAACAAGAAGCACAACGTTTTCCAGTTCTTACAACAGAGCCTTCATTTGTCTGTATCTCCTACTTTTTCTACAGACTTTGTAAGTCAACGTGTACATGTTCCCCTGTCTTGAGCTGCCATTATTATCCTTTCAGTTTTTTGACTGAGAGTCACCTCTCCTTGCCCATTCCCTTTAAGGAATGAGAAGATAATACTGTTTGCATATATACAAGTTGGAACAATTGAAGATGATCACTTATGAACTAGTGTGTCTCTTGTATAGCCACACTGTCATAGCAATATGCACAGTCTAATCTGTTTCTCTGACTAGTGGATAGCACTGATGTTGATCCTAAGCAGGGTCACACTACTATTGTATTACATCAGTTCCCCAGGAAGTCAGGCTTAATTGTGCCACTTGAGTCTTCCCACATAACCCAATGTGACAATCCCTCTTTCCAACCCCTGACTCCTCTGCACATTGCATTTCTTTGGATAAATATTTAATAAAGAAAAGAATTCATAGTAAAACATGTTTATATTACAGGAATAAAAATATAGATAACTTGCAACATTTAGCCACTTTAGAAAGACTAAATGCATGCATAAACTAACTTCCAAGCTAGATGGAACCAGTATACCTCACTCCTCATAATATCACCGATTGTGACAGAGTGAGATCAAATGCCAAAACCACCAAGTGGCCCTTGACTGACAGTTTACAACATGATACCATCACAGCCTGGTGGAATAGTAGCAATTAACATATCTCTCAGCTGCCATGGCTTAGGCATAGCATCGTGATTTTTGTCAAGGGAATTAGTAAACTAAACCAACATGATGACCTATCACTAATTGTACAGGGTTTAGAATAGGAAGAACATCTATTCTAAAACATAAAAAAATGCTTCTCTTTATGACTTTCTGCTATAATTATTAATACTTGGAGGATGGTAAGTATAATGAGTGTAGAGAAAAGTGTAAACATCTTGCCGTAAACAATGAGTACACCCTAATGTAATGCTGTAGAGAAAAATGAAAATATTGTGCTGTAAACAATGATTACACCCTAATGTAATGATGTAGAAAAAAGTGTAAACATCCTGCTGTAAACACTGAGTACACCCTAATGAAAAGGTGTAGAGAAAAGTGTAAACATCCTGCCATAAAGAATGATTGCACCCTAATATAATGTTGTTGAAAAAAGTGTAAACTTCTGGCTGTAAACGATGATTACACCCTAATGTAATGGTGTAGAGAAAAGTGTAAATGCACTGACATAAACAGTGATTACACCCTAATGTAATAGAGTAGAGAAAAGTGTAAACATCCTGCCATAAATAATGATTACACCCTATTGTAATGGTGTGGAGAAAAGTGTAAACATCCTGCCATAAACAATGATTACCCCCTAATGTAATGACAACTAACTAAAGCAGAAATGTACAGTAAACATCTTATAGAAAAAAGAGCAGTGCAAAGCATGTTGCATTATATAATACACAACAAAACCCCTTTGCACTAAAACAATGAAGATAAGGTCATGAGTGACCCAGATATCAAAGAATAATGCATACACAGACGTGTGCAGTGTAATTGTAGCAGACACCTCAGCTTATCTCCTTGTCAGCTTCTTTGGGAAGTGAATCATATTGAATTACACTCACAGAGAACATATGTGGGTACTGTGACAGAAATATTCTATCCCATCAGTTCTCATCTGAGAGACAGTAAGGCACCTATCCATTTATAATGAATTAGATATTGAGAATTGAACAAGGCAAGTCTGCCTATTAGCTAGCATGCAAAGTGGATTGTCTGTTACATAGGTGAAAGAAATGTCATCAACAATTGAAAAAACTCTGCATCTCCTCTAAGAATAAGGAGGTACCAGTGATATAGTAAGAATTAAACACTGCATGTAACAAAAGTTGTTAAAATTTCAATACTCAATGCACTGATTCCCCAAACTCAGAGCCTGTTATACGCCTTCATGAGTTTGACATGTTACAGGTTTAGATCATGTATGCTTGATCCCACGCAATTATCTAAATTTCTTTTAAAGGCCTGTAAACTATCTGGCTTTCTTATTTGTAATGAGAGAGCATTCCACCATTAACCTCTCCTGCAATGAAATAACCTCCTAAATTTGGTAGTTTTAAATAAGGGAACCAGAACAAATTTATATTTGCCCTTTGTTTTTTATTATTTCACCACCTAAAGGTGCAGATGACTTGATTAGTCATTAAAGCCTAATTTTCATGGAGATACTTGTGACTCCCACTCCATAACATAACCAACCTGTGTGGGAAGCTTAGGAACTGAAAAGGTGGACTGAGGATACTTGTGACAGTCCACTGACCGGTCCATCCCTTCCCTAGCTTCTTTGATGCCCCTTTTCACTAGAAAGGTATTAGCTGAAAAAAAGAGCCTTTTATGGGCAAAATGATTTTCAGATTGGATGGATACAAGATGATTTTGATTTTCTTATGCCTAAAAACTGTAATCATTGGCTGCCACATTCCCGTCTTCTCTATTACTTGCTCGAAGACGTTATTGTCTATACAAGTTCACTTACTTAAGGATTGAATGCTTTCCTTTAACGAAGTTTCAGGCATGGAATTCTCTTTTTGGCTGTTACGACAAGAATCACACAATAACAGGTTGAGATTTGTGCCTGTGGGTGATCAGAGGTATGTCAATGATCTGTGTACTCGTTTAGGCATTCATTTTGAATATACACCTAACCCCAGAGTAGTATAAATACATGCTTATAAAAATCTGAGCACATTCTTTGGCTCAGCTACTCTTGGAAACACATAGTCCTGGTATCATTGCACCTGCTTCAGTTGTCCTGATTAGCAATGCATTAATTTAGTGCTTGTATATAATCCAAGACAAAGGATATCTGGTGCCTACCTTTTGTAAGGCAAAGATTAGATCATTTGTGGTATTTTTTTCTTCACAGTCTACTAGTCCTTCTCAGCAGTCTTGCTATTATGTTCTAATAGGTTATGCCTGTTCCATGTTCAGTGAAGGCTGCCCACTCACATAGTGGTGGTCTCAGTAGGCAGAGAGGTAGCAACAGACTCTGGGTCAATAAATAAATGAGACCAATATGCCTCTAACTTTCTTACGGGTTTACTTATTGGTTTCTTAAATGTAATAAATACATATGAAACAATTATAGCTGTCAGCATTTAAGTGCCAATGACCCTTAATAATGAATTAAACAATAATGTTTAAACAATAATGCAGCTTCCCTGTGGTGTGTTCACATATGCACAACTAAACTAGAAGTCCAACAATGCCACTTTTCCAGAATGAAGACCACTGGTTCCTCTTCCAGCCTGGAGGTACCTCACTTATGCATTCGTTTTCCTCACTGCAGACTCCTTCTGTTTGTTTTATTGTACTATTGATTTTATTTTGGGATCCAGGTAAGCATGTAGGCATACATTTCTGATATGTAAAACAATGCCCCAGCTCCCATACCCCAGACAAATACCCAACTTTTCAGTGGTATGATTCTACATATGCACACAAATATGTAGTGCCTGTACTAAAGATCTTATATTGGAAGTGCTTAATTATGTAGCTATTGTTACAACAGTCAAGTAACATTGTGATCCCAGTTAACTGCTCTTCCAGCTAATGCTACAGGTTCACATTACCATTTAATTCATTTATTTCTTTGAAAGTGGGGTAGTGATTTGAGCAAAATTCTACTCCTCAAAATGTAAAAAGTGCATCAAGGCTTATATGATGTATATGTAGTTATGCACTGTGGTCCTGTTGGTACAAAAAATTTTACAGAAGAAAATTGGGAAGCAACGTTCAGAACAGGATTACAGAGCATAAAATAAAGACAACTAAATAAAAAATATTCAAAACTATTAATTTGTAAACCTGTAATACAGTGATATATAATAATAATAATACCTAAATGGAAAGAAAAATGCTGAGCAGTTATGCATAGTAAGATGTTAAGCAGTTATGTATATTAAGCAATACAATAGGGCCAAAGATTATGGTAATGGCTAGATAATCAATGTGTGGGGATGTGATATGGCACAAAGCATGGAAGAGTCTCACACTGCCTATGGGGTTTAATTAAATAGCACATTCCTGTAATCCTTGGCAATCGCTACATCCAGTGCTGTTGTGTTGCATCCATCTCATATAGTGAACATATGTACAGCTGCCACCATCCACACAGTTTAATAAGTAAGCAAGGAATGGAAGTCAATTACCAGGTCACATACTGTTGCTTGTCCTATATTATGATTCAAAATGAATAAGCGGGGTAGTTCGTTTATATGCTTTATTATACAGAAACACATCAAGATGGAGAGCAGTAACATAAAATATAAACAAACTGATTAACTGACAGACCATTACATACATGCATGCTTACATTTCAACACTTCTATACAAAATGGAAGTATGAATCACACATGCTCAGTATTTATACACGTGCAAGCCCATGGAAAGCTTCTTAAAAGTATATATACATACTGATCCACATCCTCCCTCTTTAGTTATTTGCCCACAATAAAATGACATCTCAAAAAGACATGCAATTATACAGACACTGAGAAATAAACAGAACATTCATGTCCAAACTGCCGTGTATCTGGAACATGGTCTGGAAATACGACCTGATCTAGTAATATAGCAACTAGGACTGGGTTTAGCAACAGGGACAGTCATTGGTGAACAATCTTTTTCAGGAGTTTTAGGAATCTTCTCCGGAACAGGGATATTTTCTGGAATGTCCTCTGGAACTGGAACACTGGATAACTCACTCTGAGATGTAGTCTTTTTCACAGGCAAAATGCTGCATTGCTGGCTCAGAAACCGGTACTAAATGTTTCCGATTCCACCTAAATTCTACTCCTTGTTATTCCACAATGTATATTCTCAGCTCTGAACATAAACTTTTCACAACTCCAATCCGATCAAAACCTTTGGATGTCTGCATCCTCACTGCCTCCCCATCTAGCAATGGATTGAGTGGTTTGCTGGACTTATCACAATAGGACTTCTGGGACAAACGCCTTTTCGTGAGTTGAGCTCTCACTGCTTTGTTGATGTCCTTCAAGGATGCATCTGCAGTCATCACATATGGGTTGTCCTGCCTCAGGCAGCCCTTCGGTCGGCCGGATTCCAAAGTCTGGGTCCGGCGTCGGCTGATGTCGCCCTTTCCCCGACGTCACAACGCCTGGGGTATAAAAGCGTCAGCTGACGCCATCTTCCTCAGTCTTTCTTGCCGCATGGTGCCCGAAGCAGAAGCAGTTCGCAAGTGCCGGTCAGCCAGCTCCTGTAATTTCGCTATCCAAAGACTTCAAAAGCTAAGTACCCCGTTGGGGACTCTTTCTTGCCTCAGCCGATGTCAGAAAAAGTTAATAATTGTTTTACTTATGGGAAACAAATACCTCATAAGGATTTCCACTCTTATTGTCTTCCTTGCTTAGGCCCAGACCATGACGCCTCGGCCTGCTCTGCCTGCGCTTCCTTCAACCGACGCACTATTAGACGTCGGTCGGGGTTCACAGAAGAGTTTTTTGGGGATAGTTTTGCTTACAAAATGCCGTCAGAAACCCCGACATCACATTTAATTAAGAAACGGAAAGACAAGGATCGACACACGCAGACCACGGTTTTGGCTGAAACCGCGGCTACGCCTACCGCGAGTGTCTCGGTCTCGGCTGATACTGAGTCCTTGGTACTTCCGAACCCTGAAATAATACAACCGACAGCCTCAGTCCCGGAGGCTCCTACCGAGTCGGTTACAGAATTGCCTTCCGAAACTGGTGTATTGGAATCTTCCGACACCATACCTTTAGATAAAGCTACACCAGCACGTGGTGCAGCCAGGCCTCCTGCATCCATGTCTATTAAGGCCTTCACCAGGGCTAAAGCTGCAAAACACACTAAAGCCATGCCTCCCAGAGTTATTCCCCAGGGACCTTCTTCTAGTTCACAGATTTTAACTTTAGCAGAGGACCTGATCTCCTTAATTAGGGGCTCTCAGCCTCACATCTGGACAGGGGCTCCCAACCCCCTCTAGACAAAAGGCCCAGGATGGATCCCCCTGATCCCCTTTCCTCAGAGGAGGCCTCTGTTGGCTCAGATCACTCAGACTACCAGGAGGAGGCTTATTCGGCCTACGAGGATTCAGATGCAGAGGAATCTATTCCCTCAGCCTCCCCTCCTGAAGAGCTTTGTTTGGGGAGACCCTTCACACTGTGAGAGAGCATTTCAAATGGCAGGGCCAGGAATATTCTGATTCCAGGAAAAGACTAAGAACTTTTCTTCATTTACCTCAGCATAGATGTTTGGCTATTCCTCCTGTTTTAAATGTGATTGATGATGTATATTCTGACTCTAGTATGACCCCTGACACTCTACCTCCGGCCCCCGTTAAGCCTGATAGGTATTACAGAGTCCCAGACACACATAATTTTCTTTATAAGGCCCACTCTGCTGACCCTGAAACTATTTCACAGGGCCCTAAAGGGGTTGCAGCTGTTGCTACTAAGAACCCACTCCCCTCTGCAAAGGAGCCCAGGGCATTAGAGAGATGGGGTAAAAAAGTGTATACTTCTGCCACTCTTGCTATGAGGGCATTAAATTGTCAATTTCACATGATACAGTATCAAGAGTATTTGTTAGAAGAAATGCATAACAAATTGTCTTCTTCTGAACCCCTGGACCGTAAATCCCTTCAGGATCTGGTACATAATTCCTAGTAGGTTAGCAACCATTTCTTGCAGTGTGGTTATGATGCATTGGAAGCTTCATGTAGGTCAGCAATGACAGGTGTTGTCATATGCAGGCATGCTTGGCTGAAGGAACAATCCCTGCCAGAACATGTTAAAGCTAAGCTTTTGGATGCTCCACTGGAAAAGCAAAAGTTATTTGGTTCCACTGCTCAAGACGTCCTAAAGAAATTTGAGGAAAAGGCAAAATCTGTACAAACAGTTAAGGATTTTCTTCAAGTCCAACAGCCTAGATTCAGCAGAAACTGGCCTTCCAAGAATTGGTCCTTTCCGGACACAGAAAGTATTAAAGGGGCAGAAACAGGTGTGCCAGAGGTAGAGGCCAAGCTAGGGGCTCCTACAGAGGCCCTCAATGGCAACCTCCACTACAGACAGGCAGTTCAGGATCTGCAACTGCTGCACAAGGATAAACTCAATGACTCTGCTTTGACTCCGCCAACCAGGGCTCAATTAGAAGCACCTTTGGGTGGAAAGCTTTCTTTATTCTCAAGAAATTGGCACAACATTACAACAGACAAATGGACACTCCAAATAATAGACAACGGATACAGGTTCCATTTCCACACATTGCCAAAGAGAAAAGGCATACCAGGTCTGCCACAGAATCAAAGGACAGAGGCTTTGAAACAAATCTCAAACTTACTACAAATGAAAGCCATAGAAAAAGTTCCTATTTCAGAACAAGGCCAAGGATTTTACTCCAGACTATTCCTTGTTCCAAGAAAAGAGCATCAATGGAGGCCTATTCTAGACTTGTCCGTACTGAATACTTATCTCATTGTGCCAAAATTCAAAATGCTGACTCTACAGCAACTCCTTCCCATGCTGGGCAAGGGGTCTTGGCTGGTTACTCTAGACCTCAAGGAGGCATACCTGCATGTCCCTATCAGACAAAGTTGCAGAAGATACCTCAGATTTCTTGCAGGGTCAGAGCATTATCAATTCTCAGCATTGCCCTTTGGCTTATCTACTGCACCCAGAGTATTCATGAAATGCCTGGCATCAGTAATAGCACACTGCAGACTCCAGAGAATTCAAATCTACCCATATCTGGACGACTGCCTTATACAAGCGGACAACCAACAAACTCTGATAAAGGACTTAAATTATGCCATCAATCTTCTACAGGCCTTGGGATATACAGTCAACATGCACAAATCAAGACTTGTTCCATCCCAAAGAATAACCTTTCTGGGTGTGGATCTAGATACAACCACCCAAATGGCTTATCTCACAGAAGTAAAACAAAATCAACTATCGGATTACTTCAAGAATCTGACAAGACAAACTCAGCTGACTGCAAGGAAAATCCTGCAGGCCCTGGGTTACATGGCATCCTGTATTCTTCTGATTCCACAAGCAAGGCTACATATGAGAAAGCTACAGTGGTACCTAAGGAGTTTATGGACTCAGCACAATCACAGTTTGAAAACTCTAATCCCACTCATTCCATGCCTTCACAAGGAATTTCTGTGGTGGGCTCAGGCCAGCCAGTCCAACAGAGGGCTGCCCTTCACAAAGCCAAAAACCTCCCAAACTATTATAACAGATGCTTCAGACCTAGGTTGGGGAGCACACATGGAGGGCAGAGGTATCCAAGGACAGTGGTCACGAAAAGAGCTACACATGCACATAAATCAAAAAGAAATGCTAGCAGTGATACATGCAATTGAGGCCTTCAAACTCTTTCTGCATCAAGGCCATCTACTAATAAGGACAGACAACACCACAGTTATGTGGTACATAAACAAGCAAGGAGGTACCCATTCTTACCCTCTGTGCAGACTGGCAATGAATCTATGGGATCTTTCCTTGAAACTCAATATACAGCTACAGGCTCAGTTTGTGCCAGGGAAGGACAATACACTGGTGGACAGCTTAAGCAGAAATATCATGGATGCACACGAGTGGATGCTGCACCCAGACATTTTCCAAAAGATAACACAATCTTGGGGGAGCCCGGACATAGATCTATTTGCATCCCCCCACAATCATCAACTAAAGAAATTCTGCTCAAGGACATACCACCCACAAGCGTGGAAAGTGGACGCTCTCTCTTTCAGCTGGAGAAATCTGACAGTGTATGCATTTCCTCCTATTCCATTAATGACCAAGGTGTTACTGAAGATCAGGGTAGAGCAGCCAAAAGTGATCCTGATAGCTCCAGACTGGCCAAGACAGCACTGGTACCCACTGCTAAGGAGCATGTCACGTACGAAGCCATGGCCCCTACCTCTATGGCCACTTCTACTGACACAGCACAGATACAAAACTCTTCACTCCAACCTGAAAACATTGCAACTAACAGTGTGGAGAATACCTTGACTCCTCCTCAGGATAAGCTATCCCAGAGAGTAAAGAATATTATTCTGGAAGCTCGCCGCCCTTCCACAAGGAAGACATACTCAGCAAAATGGAAAAGATTTCTCATCTGGAACACCACAAAGGGCCTAGATGCGACAATGATGAACATGCCACATCCTGGAATATCTGGCAGAAATGTTCCACAATGGACTGTCTTACTCTTCTATTAAGATTCATGCTTCAGCAATTTCAGCTGAGTACAATACTGATCCTCCTGTTTTTTATCATCCTCTGCAAAGACAGTTTCTAAGAGGGATCAAAAACATCAAACCTCCTAGGAAACCACCTCTACCTGCTTGGGACCTTAACTACGTGTTGGAAAAACTAACACTGCCTCCATTTGAACCAGCAGCATCTGCAGATCTACAGTACCTCTCATGGAAGACTGCTTTCCTTCTGGCAATAACCTCAGCAAGAAGAGTTTCGGAATTGCAGGCCCTGATGGCAGTTCAGCCATTTATTATTTTCCATCAGGATAGAGTTTCATTAAGAACTAATCCTACTTTTATGCCAAAGGTGGTATCCAGGGTTTCATTGAATCAAGCTATTCACTTGCCTACCTTCTTCCCAAATCCACAAAACAAAGGGTAGAAACTGCTGCACACCCTGGACATTCACAGACAGTTGCGCTACTACTTGGACAGAACTAAAGGTTTCAGAAAAACTGACCAGCTGCTTGTAGCATATGCTGCTGGTACTCAAGGAAAAGCAATTTCGAAACAGACAATTTCAAAATGGATAGGAAATTGCATCTGCTTTTGTTACTCATTTCATGGAAAGACTGTACCAGCTAACATCAGACCTCACTCTACAAGAGCAACAGCCACCTCCACAGCCTTCTTAAGAGGGGTGGCTACAAAAGACATTTTAGAAGCTGCCACATGGAGCTCCGTGCATACTTTTGCCAAGCACTACAATTTACCTCTATATTCCAGATCTAGAGCAGGCTTTGCTACGGCTGTCCTGCAGGGTATCTTAGCTACACCATCCTTTTCCTAGTACCTCCACCCCCAGATTGGCTATGGTAATCTACCCATATGTGATGACTACAGATGCATCCTTGAAGGACATAGTACAGTTTTGTACCTGCCATAAATGTAGATGTCCGATAGGTATGCATCTGCAGTCAGGTTTACCCTCCCTCCTTCCCCTCTGTGGTATTCCTATGGTGCTTACCTCTCTATTAGCTAGCTGGGGGATCTATTACGGTGTATTTGTTTTATACATATATATATATATATATATATATATATATATATATATATAGATATTTTTGCAAATGTTTGGATTTTTTATTGCATTTTTCCAAATTTAGCCTTCCTAGAGGGCACCTGGCATCTGGGGCAAGAAAAACTAAGGAAGATGGCGTCGGCTGACGCTTTTATAACCCAGGCATTGTGACGTTGGGGAAAGGGCAACATCAGCCGACGCCGGACCCAGACTTTGGAATCCGGCCAACCGAAGGGCTGCCTGAGGCAGGACAACCCATATGTGATGACTGCAGATGCATACCTATCAGACATCTACCTTTTTGGTAGGTACAAAACTGTACTTTCTTAGCACAGGGAACCAAGAGATTGCTACTGATTGTTAGTGTAGTTCTGGTTTGTCTTGACAAAAGTCTTTGTGCAAGTGAACCAAGATGTTTATCATGAGGAACATTTCTGAGATTCAGGAGATTCAGAATAACATTGCTATTGTCTCATTTTGACTTCTCTAATAACTGTTTCACACTTTGAACTACATGTTCTGCCAAACCATTTGACTCTGGGTACTCAGAGCTACTCATAACATGAATAAAGCCCCACTCTTCAACAAATCCTTTGAACTGCTGGCTTATAAACAGTGTACCATTGTCAGAAATAACTTTGTATGGGCTACCATGGACTGTAAAATGACACTTCAGTTTAGTACTGACAGTGCTAGACACTAGTTTAGGAAGTAGATCAATCTCAAATGAATTTGAATAAGAGTTTACTAACAACAAGTAATGTTGACCATTCCATTTGAAAATGTCTGTAGCTACTGTCAACCAAGGTAGTTCAGGAATCTGGTTAGCTGAAGTGGTTCTTTCTGTTGATGTGGCTTAGAATTATTATATACAGAACAACATGTAAGTACTCTCTCAATATCCCGTGACATAGAAGGCCAAAATACTAGTCCTCTTGACTTTCTTTTGGTTGAATCAGTTCCTGGGTGGTCAAGATGCAAGATTGTAATATACTCTTGTTGTAAGGATTTTGGAACAATCACTTTTGGAACTTTCATGATGATACCATTGTCAAACAAAATCTCATCTCTGTAAGGAAAATATAGTTACAAGTCTTGAGGTAAACAAGATTGCTTTGACGGCCATCCTTGACTGATAAAATGGTTGAGCTTCTGATGTGCTGGATCTGAGGCTGTGTGACATCTCAGCTCATCAAGATGTGTGGAAGAAAAATTTTTCACTTCCATGACTTCAGAATCAAGCTGCTCATTTTTCATGCTGCTCAGTGGTATTTCTGGGAGATGTGGATAAAGTATCAGCAAGATAAAAAGTTTGCCTTTTGTGTAGACAAGATTGAAATGATACTTTTGCAATTTCAACATCATGAGTTGCAATCTGGCTGCAGCTGTATGCATAGGCTTTATCAAAACAGTGGCTAGAGGTTGGTGATATGTTTCAGTCTGAATTGGGCAGCCATAATTACAATCATGGAACTTTGAATATGCAAACATAATTGCCAAGATCTTTTTCTCTATCTGTGCATACTGCATCTCATGTTGGGTTAAACTTCTGGATGCATAGGCTACTGGTCGACGCTCTTGAAGAATGACTGCACCAAGACCAAATTTCGAAGCATCACAAGAAAGAGTTGCAGGTTTGTGAACATCACAGTATCTGAGAGTTGGTGGACTGGCACTTCTCTGTTTCAGGACATCAAATGCTCTTTGGTGTTGTTGTAACCAGGACCAAGATACATCTTTACATGTCAGCTCTCTGATCAGTGCTGAAAGTTGGGTCAAGTCTGGAATGAACTTGCCTAGGTAGTTAACTATGTCAGGAAAATGTTGTAGGTCTTGAACATTCTCTGGAGCTAGCATCGACTTGATGGGTTGCCAACTGGCTTACTGACAGAACCCACACTGTAAAAGTAGCCAACTCAAAATCCAGCTCCATACAAGTGACAAGTGGTGTACCTCAGGGTTCAGTCCTGGGACGCTCTTGTTTGGAATCTACTTCTCTGAAGTACAGGCCAATACTAAGGGACTCTGGCTAACAAAGTTTGCAGATGACTGCAAACTAGGAGCCATTATTGAATCCCCAAATGATGTGGATACTCTACAAAAGGGCCTTACAGAAACAGATGCTTGGTGCCAGAGCCATGGGCTCAAACTCAATGCCAAGAAATGTATAGTTATCCCCTTTGGGAGAAAAACATGTACCTGTGAATTACCACATAGATGGCAGTACACTAAACACCAGAAGTGTGATAAGAGACTTAGGGACACAGGTGGACAGTGGTCTCACCTTTGATAACCACATTGCCACAACAGTCAGGAAATCATTCTATGTGGCACACCTCATCACTAAGAGCTTTTCATCCAGAAAAAAGAAAGCCATTGTCCCACTGTACTCATCCCTCATTAGACCCACTATAGAATACAACACCCCATTTGGTATGTACCTCTTAAGACATCTGCAATAACTGGAAAGGCCGCAGAAACACCTCAATAAGAATCACAGGCCTAAAGCAGATGCCCTATGCTGACCACCTTAAAAAAACTCCAACTATACTCGGTTGCATATCATCTACTCAGAGGTGATCTCTGCTTAACATACAAGGCCATGTCAAACCCAGAGCTGTTGGACATGCTATACTTAAAGAAATCCCAATCCCTCAGAGCCACATGCTCCAGGGATCTAAACCTTGTCATCACAATAAACAAAACATGCTGGAGGGATAGGTTCCTGACCCAGAGACTCCCCAGATTCTGGAATAGACCACCCATACATGTCAAGCAGAGCGCCTCTTTGGCCCTCTTCAAATGGAACCTTGACGATTGGATGGGAGAAAGGAAATTCATCCCAGGGATAATGTCAGTCACCCTGCTAAACATGGGTCCAGGGAAGTAAATAGTTTGGGAAGAAATAGCCAGGGAAATGTTATGGCTAGGCTTGTATAGGCCCTAATGCTGATAGCCTAGTACCAACCTATGAACCTATGAGCATCTCAAGAATGTCTACTTTTTTGGAAGGATCTGGTCATAAGCCTGAACTGGAAATAAATGAGCAACATAGGTAACTTCTCATAGCCTGAATTTTCACTTTTGAGGATTCAGCTTAAGATTCACTTCACGTGCTCTTTCCAGAACTTTCTTGAAAATTTTTGTCATGCTCGGCTTCACCATTACCTCCTATTAGAATATTGCCTACTATAATACCACATGGATATCCAGAAAAAAGGTGTTCCATCACACTCTGGAAGACTTCACTGGCAGAATTTATCCCAAATGTCATTCTCAAAAATCTGTACCTGCCAAAAAGAGTACTGAAAGTAGTTAGCAGTGAAGATTTCTGGTCAAGCAAAAGTTGCCAAAATGAACTCTTTGCATCCAAAACAGAAAAAAAAACAGTGGCATTTGGCATAAGAGCAGTTACTTCCTCGACTGTGCACATTAGATGATGAGGTCTTTTTAGTGCTTTGTTTAAATCTCTTGTATCAATACATATTCTGATATATTCTGAGCTTTTCTTATAAGCTACTACAATGGAAGATACCCATTCAGTTGGTTCATCAATTGGACAAATCACGTCTTGCTGCGCCATTTAATCTAGCTCAGCTTTGACTCTGTTCTGCATAGCTACTGGAACTTTCTGCACTGGTCTGACAACTGGGCTGACGTCTGGGTCTAACTTCATGGAATACACAACTTGGAGTTAGTTTGTCTAGTTTGTCTTCGAAAAGATTAGCATAAGTACAAAAAATAGACTGGGTGAAAATAGAACAGTGGTCTTTCAAGCTTACATGGCGGACTTCCTTATTAAATGAAAGTAGTCTCATTTTCAAACTGTCTCTGAGGCCTAATAATGACTATACTTGCCTTTTGAGTACGTAAAATTGCAAGTCCTAGCTGTTCACAGCTGAGTACCATGAAAGCACTACTAAACCTCTGGTTTGAATTTCTTCACAACCATAAGCAACAATCTTCACACAATTTGTCAAGTCAGGCTTCTCACCAGCACACACTAGCAAATGTTTCTGCTGACATAACACTACACTTTGAATCTGTGTCATCTTTGAACTTTGTGGGTCTTCCATTCATTCAAACAGTACAAAATACTTCATTCTTTGACCATAAATCTACTTCACTGACTGTTTCAAGTCTTGTCCTCTTCTTATAGTCATATTTTTTCTTGGTAAAACCATAGCTTTGACCATTTGGTTTTTGTTGTTAATGCAATATATTTGCTCTTTAATATCATATCAAGATTTGTGATAACTTTCTTTATGAGAAGCAAGCTTCTTTTAATTTCATGGCTGTACGTCGCCATCTTCAGAAATCTGTGAGTCTAGGACAATAAACACTGTTACTGTCTTCACTTCTTCCCCTTATGCTGAAATAATTAGTTGGAGTAGATAACATAATCTTATTTTTTTTTATTTTAGCAGTGAACCAGCTTTTGTACTTTCTAATTTATCTTTCATGGACTACCTCTTCAACTCCTCGGGGCTTTCAGCCATCAGAGTGGTATTACCTGCATGTCTAAGGTTATTTGCATGTCTGCCAGCAATTTTGATTCTAACATCTAATTCATCAGTCCCAGCATTTGACAGGATATATTCTTTCTTTTGCCCACTCTACTCCCCAGCTCTCCTTATATTCCTCACATTTTAGAACATTCAAGAACACCATTCTAATATAAAATTTTTGTTCACAGCGTAGTTATACAAAAATGTGTTTTAGTTTTTGGTTCTGTGATGATGTGACATGGTTATTGCTAAAGCTGTAATGGTATCACTGTGGTAGCATTGTGTTTTCATGTTTTTCTGCTTGAAACCTCTTCTCAGCTTGTATGATAGCTTTTATTTATGAATCACTGTATCCTTTTTTATTTATGAAATCACCTCTTTACTTTGCTTTCTCTTTACATACTATAACAAACTATTTGTCTATGATCTTCAGGGATAATCCTAATTTTGATTCAACATTTTGCTCTATTCATCATAAATGTTGTGATTTTGGGGAAAAACAATGAATATTACCAAATTTTAAAGCTGAAGGCTTTCTACCATTCTTCAGAAAATGTACATTAATGCAAACTATCTTATGTCATCTTCCAACGAAAGGAAACTGCGACAGTATTTAAAATGATTCATTGATCTGTGGTCTTTGTCTCCGTTTAAACCTAAATCATAACAATACCAAAATCAAGTTGCACTAAAAAAGCCAGGCACAGTTAGGCTTTTTATGAAAACTTTCTGAACAATTATGCTCATCGAAAAATGAAGTCAAATGAAAAACCTCTTTCAAATAATCATGCTAAATAAAATAAAATAAGTGCAAGTAAAAAAAAAAACATTCTTGTGGCTAGCTTTTGAATCCAGTGTCACTATAGAATTTAATCTGATAGACATTCATACTGCATTCGAGATTATGTAAGATAGACAGACAAGTAAAGAAAAAATTGTGTGACCTGAAGACTGTTGTCCTAAGTGACTAAAGACTACAGGGGTACACTAACCTTTTGTGCTACACTGTTCACTACATGAGATCAACATATCAAGAGAGATACAGATCGCAAATATTTGTCAAAAAATGTACTCCATTATACTACATAGACCTTTAGATATTATTGAAGAGATGTATCAGAAAACAGCAGGAAGATACAGACAGACGAATAGCATTAGCACACATCCCCATCCAATGTCTTATATTCTTTGGATTATTTTCATTATAATAAGTGTATTTCAGGAAATGTGTAGATTTCATGGGATGCAAGGATGATACCTTCCCTTCGAAAGACAGTGCTGATGTTAAGACAAAAACAAACCATGTTTACTTATCAGGCAAGATACACTATTATGTCTTCTTAATGTAAATATATTTTGGAAGTAACTTTGAAGGCAAAATGGTACCACTGTAGATAACAGAAGTTACAAGTGTGAAGATTTGATTTTCCATCATGTTTAATCTCAACAGGTTTATAAATTTATTCTTATTTTAGATTATTACAAAATTGTCTGTGATTATTTTAGTGTCAGACTGTGCAAAAGCACTAAAATGAAAGTCTTGTGTATCTAAACTATACATCTGTCTTGTCAGAGTTGGTAAGTAAGAGAAATCTTTTATTTTGGCTGAAGGTATCTATTATTGGAAGTACTTATATGCTATGCAACCATTATGTGCAAACAACATTCTCTGCTGATAAGGAGTCCATTATGTTAACATACATCAGCTTGGAAGTTGTGTTTCATTTTAGGTCATCCATTCTTCATCTATCCATTTCAAAATCCTTGTGGTCACGTGTGTGTGTGTGTGTGTGTGTGTGTGTGTGTGTGTGTGTGTGTGTGGAGGGCTACAAAAATGCTTCCACTTCTCTTTATGACACTTTGAAGTCACATACAGTTTAATATTCCTCTCTAGAATTCAGCATTATATTGTTTCTCTGAAATTATTTAATCTCTACAAATTCACATAATCCCTTTTTTCTATTAAATATTGCATGATTGGTAGACATTTGACTTTTGGCATTTCCTGTAAATGGTTATAATGTTAAGTAAGAGCAGGAAGGCACTCACAACAGAAGAGATATGAACGGGAACATGACTACGTATGCCAGGATGGTATTTTATACTACAATGTGGAATGTTCTGAAATTTCAGCTTATAGAAACTGCACTAGGCTTCAAGAAGAAAATGATGTTATTATTTCTACCTTGTAAAAATATTAATTTTGAGCAGTACATTATTACTCCAGTTTTCCTTTTATAAATAAATAAATAATTAAATATGAATTTAGAACTGTTTAAAAGTAGCAACTTATAGAAGAAAAGGGCACCTTATGGTTTTGATCATGCCAAGACCCATTTCAACAGAGCAGTGTGCATGGTCCTGTCGAGGTTCAGGGAGTCCCGATACACAGTAATAGCAATCTCCGAGGATCTTAATTCTAAGGCAGTGATGTTCCTAAATTGGAATTAAAAAGAAAAAAAAGAAAATGATATTAGCCCATTTCCTTAATAAAAACTAAGGGATATCTTAATATATTGATTAATAACTACATATGGAATGAAATGACATCTCATTGCAAAAGTAATGCATTGTTTTGCATTGTTATGAAAAAATCAATTTTGTGTCTGTTGTTCCTATAGTATGTGTTTCGAGACAGACATCAAAACTATTCAGCCTGCATAAACACATGCTAATATTTTTAAAGTTAGTACACAGTGTTAATAACTACCAGCATTTTTTACTTAATAATTATTCTAGTTCTGTTCAGTAAAAGTGAAACACATTAACTTTTGAAACATGAAACAATATGCTTCTTATGTTACTATCCATGGTTTGTCTTATTTTCATTTGTTTAAGCCTTTTATTTCCTTAGTTCCTCCTTCTTCAAACGTGTGTGTGTGTGTGTGTGTGTGTGTGTGTGTGTGTGTGTGTGTGTGTGTGTGTGTGTGTGTGTGTGTGTGTGTGTGTGTGTGTGTGTGCATGATTGTTGCTTGAAAATTACTCTATGTCTGCTGTGAAGGTTTTCTTTTTCTGAAACTGACTATTTGAGTTTGTCCAACTTTTTTATAACTTACTACCTTTCAAGTAATTCAGGTAAGTAAAAGATTACCTTTTGTTCACACATGAAAAAAGGATGTTAGTGTAGCACAGTGCTAATCCAAACTATCTGTGAAAATATGATCATTTTACTGTCCTTTCTGTTGTTAGACTGACATCATCTCAGCCATCAAACCAATCTTAACAGTGTTTTATCAAATTCACTTTCTGCTTTTATAGATATAAAAATACTTCAGCCCTCCACAGTTTCACTGGATACAGAATACAATTTGTAAACTGTAACTCAGCATTCTCAGTTTTGTCTGGGCAATTCATTTGGGTCCAAAACACTGAGTAGGTAATACTTTTAACTAAACAATACTCTGCAGCAATAAACCATAAATGGGTACAATTCATTCTACATTTACTCACTCCTGGAAGGGATTCTTATGAACTAGAGTTTTAAATGAACAAATATGCAAACCAGGCATAAGAAAATGTGCAACAGCCACTCCAGTACAGTTTTCTGCCATCATACAAAATTTGCTTTTCACAAGAATTTGACTGGCTGCAATTTTCCTTACACCATTGCATTCAAGTCATTATGTTGTGAAACTAATAGTCAGAACAACCCTCAGCTCATTGTTCCAATTTGGTGCAAAAGGCCGATCCATACCTCAGGGTACAAACTGTCACAGTATTATGTGAAATTCCAATGACCTGGACTGTGAGTCACGTGACCTAAGTTGAGTCTGCATTCTTCAATAAGGACTGGAACTGAAAGTTATCACCTAGGTGAATTTTTGGCACAATAAACATTCTAAGCATTTATTTGCACTGTTAATTATACCTGTATTGTGGTTATTATATATATATGTTTTCTGGGGCTCTGAGATGCTATGTTTTATACCTAGCGTTGGGCTTTTTTGCTGCTGACATTTTTTTCTTTCCACTTGGAGTTTTTACCAGACATGCCTTACTAGTGAGCCAAACAGTAAGACAGAGAAAAACATGAATAAGCAAGTGATTTGTTGTACTTTTTCTGATAATTGTCTCATTTTCCATACTTTTGAAGAAAAATATCAGAAAAACAAAAACGTTTTCACCACACAATCATTCCATTTCTTATTCCACAAAATTATCTTGGTTTTGCAGTCCACTAAATTGTCAGTGTACTTTTGCTTTGCTTTTTTTTTTTTTTTACATTTTTTTTCCAATAACTATATAACTGCAAGCCCTGGATTAATTTTTGGTGTTACACTTCACTCAGGGGCGGCTCGTGCTATCAGACTGCGGGACTGCAGCCTTCCCAGGAAAAAGAGAAAAGTGTAGTGGACTCTGTTGACATTTAATACATTTATTTAATTTCATTTGCCAAAAAATTGGCATTAAAAAATATTTCCATTATTTCGCGATTTCTCACTCCCGGCCGGAACTCGAACTGCGCATGCTCTCTGAGTTCTGTTTTTTTTTTAAATTTTTTAACAACATACTAAAGCAGCATCTAATATCTGACTGCTGTAAAAGGCAGTCCAGATAAAAGAAAAAGCATCAATGTGATGCCCAGAAGTCTAAGGGGGTTTAACCGCACCGTAATTAGAAGGGGGTTCGGACTGCCACATCCGCAGGCCGTACGTGACGTGGATGGCTGGATTGCGACTGATTGGTTCTTACTCTTGTCTCAAAAAAGAGAGTGAAAAACAATCAGTAGCACTAGCACAGTAGTACTGTACTTGTGTTGATCAAGAGGTCGTTGGTGGTGCTTTACTACTTAGTTTATTTTTTTTGTCTTGGGTGGCTAAGGGCTTGCACTGACTACAATGAGAGAGTAGAGAGGAAGACCGAGATACATAAACTAAATGAGATAGGTGCTGGTCTGCTGGAATTGGCTCTGTACCTCTTTTTTTTTTTTTAAATGAATTAAGTTACTTAGTCGGACTGTCGGACATCTGTTCCTGATTGTAAGGATTACAGTTTATTTTGCTCATCATTCATAAGATTGTTGAAAAAAATGAAAATAAATCTTCAAGAGGTGTGTGTGTGTGTGTGTGTGTGTGTGTGTGTGTGTGTGTGTGTGTGTGTGTGTGTGTGTGTGTGTGTGTGCGTTTGCCTTTATATCTGTATAGTAAAACTTCACAATCTCTGACCCATATCCCTTCAAATTTTCTTTTAAAACAGAACTGCTGATCTGCATTTTTATCTTGCCTTTCCTACTGTCATAATATTGCCACTTCCATTAGATGCTAAATAAATGTAGATTTCCTTATAGTTACACTGTAAAATATATATATATATATATATATATATATATATATATATATATATATATATTTATGACATTATGAAATCAGGAACACTGTTTTTATAGCATGTGCATTCTCCCTGAATCATGAGATTTCAGTTAATTGCATATTGTGATCACATCATACAAAACTAGAAAATATAGACGTTAAACCACAGCTTTCCATTACAAAAGCACACAGTTGTTCATTATGAACATGTTACATGCAGTGTTTAGACAACCAGCATGAAACAATTTAAGTCTACATCGCAATACCTGTTGAGTGGGGTGCATATTTACAATTAAGACCTGACTGAGTTGTATAGCTTCTACAGAACGAGAATTTTCCAATAAAGAACAAAATTAACATTATACAGTGCCAATCAATGTTATGCATTTGCTTTTAACTTACATTTGCTTATGCTGCAGACTTAAAAAGGTGCTTTGCATAATAAAGATACAATCATTTACTTTTCATTGTAAATCAAAGACTGATAGCATCTTGAGTGTGAACACCCTTACCATGCTATCAGATTAAACTGTTTGCTAACAGACATTGCAGAAATACAGATCAGAGCAATAGCTGTGGTGGTGTCATGATTTACTTGCATATTGTTAGTGCAGTTCTGATTTCAGATTAAAAGTCTGTGATTTATTTACAAAGCTGAGGATGATCTCTTCTAAAATGTACTTTGATTTAATAGTTTACAGTTAAAGTGGGCAGCATTCACAAGAAACAATTATCACAGCTAGTGACTCTAGTTCCCATGTCATTTGTCTGATCTTCCCTCTGCTGAATGCACTGAATAAACTCAAGTAAGCACTGTGAATTCATCTGCTGACACAAATGGACAGCAACTGCTGCTAGAAGCAGCAGAGGATACTCCTTGCTGCTAGTAGGATTATTTTAGAAGCAGACGAGATAGAAACAGAGGAATTTACTCAGGTATGTGTTATTGCTAGGAAGTGTGTGTGTGTGTGTGTGTGTGTGTGTGTGTGTGTGTGTGTGTGTGTGTGTGTGTGTGTGTGTGTGTGTGTGTGTGTGTGTGTGTAATACCCCAATTGGTTTCTACTGATGGCTAGAGAGACAGTGTGTGTTTGTTATGCTGGTGGCTAGAGAGAACTCAGGATACCTGCTGGTGGTGGTTAGAGAGTGCCTCAGGCTTGAACCCTACACATTGGGTGCAGGTAGCAAGAGCCTGAATTCCCTACCCACCACCATTTGTGGAAGTTTTGCAGATTTTTGCCTCATATCTCTCTTCAAGAGAAACCTTGATGAGTGGATGGGAAACAGAAAGTTTAGCCCAGGGATCACTTCAGTGGCTCTGCTGGACAGAGGCACAGGGAACTAATCTAAGGGGGGCGGCGAAAGTTAACACATTCTGGCTAGGCTTATAAAAGCCTTCAGGCAGATAGTCTAGTACCTATCTATGAACCTATATCTCTGTTATGTTCCTCATAAAATCTGTGGTTTCTGAATTTTTAATTCCTTAAATAGTTGATGGTGCAGTGGTAGCATTGTTGCCTTGCAGCAACAGGTGCACTGGTTTGATTCACGGCTGGGGTGGAGTCTGCCTGTGTTTGTGTGGGTTTGCTCTGGTGTCCTCTCATGTTACAAAGACATTTGTCTGCAGTTTTTCTCCCTGAGCCTCTGCTGAAAATTGAATTTTGTTCCAAGTCAGACTTTCCTGGTTAACAAATGTTAAATAAATAAAAATGACAGGCATTTGAATTTCAGACTTCATATTCTTCAGAAAGTACACGGTAACACAAAACCTTTTATTCTAGCAATTTTCTAAGTTTATAAGATGAGTATTTGAAATTTGTCTCTACTTTTGGGACTGTATTCCCCCATTATTGGCTTCGTCCAGGTTTTTTGTGCTAAGGTTGAGAGCTATAGTGAGAACTGAATTCCCTGAATATGTTTGGGGGCTGTATTCCCCCATTTTTGGCTTTGTCCAGGTGTTTTGTGCTAAGAGGTTGACAGCTTTGATGAGAACTGAATTCACTAAATGATAGCCATTTAAGTTTCAGTCTTCCTCTCTTTCACAAAGCAGCTGATTTGGCATAGTAGTATGTTGTTCTGACTGTCTGTTCTGACAGAGTCTTGGGTTTAAGGCTCGGCAGTGAAATGTATGGTAGTAACACAGCATTTTATTCTAGCAACTTTCCAGCATTATACAAGCAATGTTTAAAATATGTCCCTGTTTTTTGGGCTTTTGTCCCCCCAATAAATTTTGGCTTTTTCCAGATTTCTTGTGCTTCAAAGTTGAGAGATACAGCTGAGTGTCTAGTAGATTTTACAAGGAGCTGAGAGCAGCAGGGGAAGAGAAGTTTAGTGCTACTTATGCTGAGTCTGCTTGCAATGTTAATAGCACAACAGGTCATATACTTGCTTTTGATGCAGAAGGCTGTCGGTTCTGCTCCCACAATATGTAGATGCATTGCTGATACTGTGTTGTAAAGGGGGTGGATGCTGCAGTCCTTTTTGGCGAAGACACCTAGTAGCTATGAAGCTGTTATCAGTTTGCCATCCATTCCCTATTGCATTATTACTAGCTTATCATTTTTTAATGTAACATAGGCAATTTCTCAAGGGTAGCAGGCACTTTACTTGTAGATGAAACAATGAAAGTTGTTTGCTAGCAGCAGCCTCTCCATTAGTTTCAGATCTCTTTAATGTGGAATTATTTAGATGATATTTATTTCATCAGAGATTTTGCATATTTACTGATACTGGTGGATTGTTAAAGTTTGAGTCGACTTTTTAGGATGGAAATGTTCTAAATTGGGCAGTTTTGTCATTATTGGTGCATGTCCTTATTTTTGGGCCTTTGTCCCACTTCTCTGTATGGCTTTGTCTGGATTTCTTGCTCTGAGGTTGAGAGGTATGACAAATGTGTCAGAGCCATCACTGTCAGCCAGAAACATTTCAAATTGTGAAATACTTGTTGCACCTCACTCCCCCATGTAGTGACTCTGGATGTGTCCAAGCAGCAAGGCAAGGAGCAGTTACAGTGTAAGTGTGCAGAGTATTCCCCCATCCAAGGTAGACACAAGTACGACAGTGGCGTTTCATCTGTCCTTGATTTTGCAAAATGTTCTGGTTTTCTGTCATATTTTTATACTGTTGATTTATGCTTCTTATTAGTCAGAAAATGCATGCTGTCGCAGTTCCCTGTTGCTCTGTGTTTAAGTAGCAATGCTTTAATGACCATCAGGTAAGCTGGTCTGACTTTGTAAGATGCAAGTAAGCTTTAATAAGCATACTGTTAAAGAATTACCTACATTGCAACATTGAAAAAGCCCTTTTGTTGTTGCCATCCAGAGAATATTTACATAACTAGATAACGTATAAGCCTTGGGTATTGAAATGCATATGACAGTATTTATAATGAAGGACAGAATTACAGTATTTTCAGAAGCTCATTACATTTGTTGGAGATTTGCAGTCATCTTTGCAGGCTTTACCTGTAAACTAAACAGAATGCCGATCTATCACATGTGGTCCGTAACCTGTGCAGTAATCCTTTAAGCAGTTTATCTTGAGCTTGTTGGTTTGCTGTTCATTTTATTACTTTAATCATGTTTTCCCCGTGAAACGAGTAGATAGTTGTTATCAGGCTGCAGGTCTTTTTTGGATAAGAAACATTTTAACAAGTGGGGGCATCACAGAGAGTGCTACTTTCAGCATGTTACTTGATACTTTTATTTATAAAGCTGAATATAAATTATAATTAGAACTGCGGTGCAAGGAATAGTGGTTTGAGTTAAGTGCTGCTTGTTTTCTTTTTTATACTTGATTTTGACTGGCATTCCAGTAATGTATTTAAAAAGTAATTTAGTTTTTCATGCCTCACAATCTTTTTGTTTCCATCTAGATTTTAAGTAAGCTGTCATGTAGCCAATGCATTGAAATATCTTTTTCTTCTTTGTCTTGACTGGACTCTCGTATTGACGGTTTGGCACCCAGGGCAGCATATTTAATTAAAGTTCCAGCTGTTGTGGTTTTGAGCATAGCTGTGCCCCTTTCTAGTTGGCCACACCCCCTTCCCATTGGCCCCATCCATTCAGCTGTCTCCTGCAGCCCTCCTTTGATTTGAAGTCACCAGCCGCCACTGACTTCACTGCAAGTTTTCTTGGGGAGAAATAAAAAAAGAAGGGGAAAAAAAACAATTTGTAATAGTTGTTCATGTCACAGATGAGAAAGTTTTCAAGGCATACAACACATGTATTTTTAAAGCAAAGGAGAAATACCAAAGTCCAGTTTTAAAAATTAATTTCCTTGTGTACTGCAAGAAAAAGAAGAACCTACCATATGTGATACATTTATATATTTTTTTACCATAAATCAACTGGTAGAGGAGATTATTGGCATAGACATACTACTGAATTAAAGCACAGAGTATATGATTGTGAAGCTGGTAATTGGCAATTACTAATTGTGTGTAGAATCAGAAATGATTGGCTAAGGGAGAGACAACTGAGCGAACCTGATATCTCACTAGAAAAAAGCCACAGATGTATGTTATGCAGATAAAGTGTTGAGTTTGCAACTTAAAAATGTAATCAAAGACCCTGGAAAGTACATTGGGACTATGCATGAAAATTAGATAAATATAAAGTCTAGAATTACAGGCAACCTCATGACCGGGATGGGGTCTGGTAACATTCCCTGGTATCAGACATGAGGAGGTACACTATAGTGTCAGACATGCTACAGTGTAAGAACATGACACATGATAAGTCAGCACTGTGATGACGAAGCTTAAATTCCTGACTACGTACCAAAAGACCCAGGTTTGATTAGCGTTTCAGGCATTTAAGGGAAGATGGCCATGCCCATGCTGGGGGGGGGGGTATATATACTTGGACGTGCCTTGAAGTTGATCCCAAGCAGAAGTTAGGGACATTCTAATGTGTTGTCAATAGGGTAGCAGGGAATTATATGTCAGCATGTCCCCCTGCATGGCTGGCCCTGGATATACAAGTACATGGAAAGGGGATGTTAAGGCATTGCAAATAAAAAAATGAAAGAAAAAACAGCTCTTGGCAGCAGGATGATACTGCCTCAATACCTTGGTCTCCTCACTTGCTCCAAGCATGGGTCAGAATGAGTCTAGGAGAGAATACAGAGCCATGTAGACTCACTGGACAAAGAGTGATACTGGGTAAGTGGATGATTTGTCAACCTGAAACAAGAAAAGATGAACACACGACTAATCAAGTTGTTAGATAGTATCACACTGCAAGGTGTGATATTTTATAATGAAAAACCCCAAATAGATATCACTTCTCTGAGGTATGTAAGACATAGGCTGACTGATAGTGGTCTGCCACCAGGTCTAATATGGATCATGTAATTATGAATATGCAAAAACATATTGCTAAATCATCTCTGGTGTGATTCTTTGAAATGGTACAACATCTATCAGAGATTATTCTACACTTTTCAGTGATAATCCTGCTATAGTTTGTTGGAGTAAGGTGTTGTCAGCAGATTAGGGGAAAAAAATGTGCTCATGTGGTTAGTGACTACAGAACCAAGTGTTCTTGTTCATCAGTGTGGCTTAAGATTCTTCTTTCCTTGAAGTCCTTGTCATTGTAACATACCTACACTTCATTTCTGGCTGAACATTAGCACTTCTCATTTTTCCTGTTCTTTATTAGAGCTCCTGAGTTTTCTGTACTTATGACAATCTTACCGTCATTATTTGAAATATTCTTCTCATTTAGAAAACTGACCTGTTGTGCCAATGCCTGATCATTTAGCACATTTGAATCACCAGCCCTCGTTTATTTTTATTATGCTGTTTTGAGTGCTAGTTCTGTGCCTCTGTTGTCTTTTTTTCTGATGCATATTGGGTATGGTTCATCCTGATATTCAACACTTAATGTATAATTTAATTCAGTACTGTCAGAAAGGGCACGTTTATCTATTGCAATGACTTATATAAATAAATGTTATGCTGAAATAAACACTGTGGAAATTTGTAGTTGTTCAATGTGAAAAACCACACTTGTGTGTATCTTATCAAATACTGAAATAATAGCGTCAGGCGGTTGAGTTATGTCAGCCAGAAAAGCAACTCATTTGCCCAGTCATGGATGACTTCAGAAATGGATGGGATGTCAGCCTGTCAGACTGAACACAGGAATATTTATATGGTTTGGTGAGCCATTTGTTTCTATAATCAGTTTGAGGTTTGCCAGTTTAGTACAAGTCATGCATATAGCATCATATATAAAAAAGTACTTAATACATATGACAATGTATCTCAACAAATATGTGTTTTTCATCGTCAATCAAACTCTGTCAAAATGTTTTTCTCACACACACACACACACACACACACACACACACAAACACACAAACACCCCCCCACACACACGTGTATATATATATATATATATATATATATATATATATATATATATATATATATATATATATATATATATATATATATATATGCATATATATATATATCTATCTATATATATATATATATATATATATATATGGATGATTCTACTTGAAAACGTTGAAGAGCCATATCATCGAATCTGGGAATATCGAGACCAGAATGTCGCACGTTGACAATATCAGCATTTCAAAACCTCACCTCCTACAATATCTAAAACGGACACCAAAACATTCCAAGATGCTATCAGCATCTCCTCTCTAGTACAGTATAACACAGGGATCTTACATAAGTGGTATTATGACTTTGAGACATGTCATAGTATGTAAAACATGGTGGAGAGCACATTATGTAACCCTGGAGTACTGGGAAACATACCCGTTAACAAAGTCTCAAATGGGTAAGGACACTCTTATTATACATGGCTACACCACTAAGAACGTACAGTAAATGTAAAGAGATACATTCATGTATATAAGAGGACTGACATGTTAATCTGTTCTCAGGGAACATTTTCCACTAGGATTTGGAGTGCTTCAGTATAATACTATTTAAGCTTTAATGGTATGAGTTACAGTTTCACTGTAATATGTCACTGTTGATTGAAAAGCAGGATTTTATTTTTAACAGCACAGGGAAGAGTGGAAGAATGTCTTGCTGCTAGTTACAAATTAGATGTTATGATCTTTCTATAGTTTAATGCTAGTTTTCCAGTTTTATGGTCTGTTGATGTTTTGGTCTCCTTTTTCGATATTGTAGGAGTCGAGGTTTTGGAATGCCAATATTGTGAACGGGTGATGTTCTGGTCTCGATATTCTCAGGTTCAGTGTTCTGGTTCTTCGATGTGTTCAAGTAGGACTATATATATATATATATATATATATATATATATATATATATATATATATATATATATATATATATATATATATATATATATATATATATATATATATATATATATATACATACAGTGGATATAAAAAGTGTACACACCCCTGTTAAAATGCCATGTTTTTGTGATATAAAAATGAGACCACAATAAATCATTTTAAAACTTTTCCCACCTTTAATGTGACCTATAACCTCTACAATTCAATTGAAAATAAACAAATTGGTTAGGGGAAAAAATATATAAAATAAAAAAACGTACAATCAGCTGGTTGCATAAGTGTACATAAGTGTGCACACCCTTAAACTAATACTTTGTTGAAGCACCTTTAGATTTAATTACAACATTCAGTCTTCTTGGGTACACACCTGCCATCAATTAAAGAGACTCTGATTAACCCCAAATAAAGTTCAGCTGTCCTAGTAGGATTTTCCTAACATTTACTCAGCTGCCTGCTACAGCAAAAGCCATGGTTTGCAAAGAGCTTTGAAAGCATCAAAAGGATCTCATTGTTGAAAGGTATCCGTCAGAAGAAGGGTGCAAAAAAAATTCCACAGCATTGGATATACCATGGAACACAGTGAAGACAGTCATCAAAAAGTGGAGAAAATATGGGACAACAGTAACGTTGGAAACAACTGGACGTCCCTCCAAAATTGATGAAAAGACAAGACAAAAACTGGTCAAGGAGGCTGCCAGGAGACCTATAGCAACACTGAAGGAGCTGCAGGAATTTCAGGCAAGTACTGCTTCTGTACTACATGTGACAACAATCTCTCATATTCTGCATATGTCTGGACTGTGGGGTAGGGTTGCAAGAAAGAAGTCTTTTCTTACACAGAAAAACATCCAGGCCTGGCTAAAATTTGCAAAACAATACATCAAGTCTCCCAAAAGCATGTGGGAAAATCTGTTATGGTCTGATGAGACCAAGGTTAATCTTTTTGGCCACAATTCCAGAAGGTACATTTGGCATAAAAACAACACTTCACATCACCAAAAGAACACCATCCCCACGGTGAAGCATGGTGGTGGCAGTATCATGCTTTTGGGGTACTTTTCTTCAGCTGGAACTAGGGCTTTAGTCAAGGTGGAGGGAATTATGAATAGTTCCAAATACCAGTCATGTTTTGCCTAAAACCTTCAGGTGCCTGCTAGAAAGCTGAAGATGAACAGGAATTTCACCTTTCAGCATAATAATGACCCCAAACATACATCCAAATCAACAAAAGAATGGCTTCACCAGAAGAATATTAAAGTTTTGGAATGGCCCAGCCAGATCCCAGACCTAAATCCAACAGAAAATCTGTGGGGTGACCAGAAGAGGGCTGTGCACAAGAGATACCCTCACAATCTGACAGATTTGGAGCACTTTTGCAAGGAAGAGTGGCCAAATATTGCCACGTCGAGATGTGCCATGCTGATAGATTCCTACCCAAGGAGACTGAATGCTGTAATTAAATGAAAAGGTGCTTCAACAAAGTATTAGTTTAAGGGTGGACACACTTATGCAACCAGGTTATTGTATGTTTTTTATTTTTTATATGTTTTTTCCCTAACAGATTTGTTTTTCAATTGGATTGTAGAGGTTACAGGTCACGTTAAAGGTGGCAAAGTTTTTAAATGATTTATTGTGGTGTCATTTTTTATATCACAAAAACCTGGCACTTTAACAGGGGTATGTGCACTTTTTATATCCACTGTGTGTATGTATATAACTAATTATATATTCTGACTCCAGGGTTGCACTACAGTGGGCAAGGGGGCATATCCCATTTTCTTGCCAATAATACTTGTCGGTCACATGAAGTGTCGGTCAAATGAAAATTTCGGTCATTTGGTCTCGGGCAAATGGGTGTCGGTCAATCGGAAGTTAGGGCAAATGCAGTAGATCCATACATATATATATATATATATATATATATATATATATATATATATATATATGTATGTATATATATACATATACATACACACACACATACCTGGTGAACTTCTTTGAGAAGGTCACCAAAGCAGTGGATGAGAGCAAAATGGTTCACACTCCCTACCTTGATCTGGTCAAGGCATTTTACATGATAGGGCATTTTTGACAAACTCAGGAGTTTAGGTACAAACACGTATGTCACCCGGTGGATAGCCAACTGGCTCACACATGGGACACAGGAAGTTAGAATTGGGGAGTCCACCTCTACAAAGAGGCCAATCACAAGTGGAGTACCTCAGGGATCAGTCCTTGGACTGCTTCTTTTTGGAATTTACTTTTCTGCAGTCAAGGCAAGTGTCAATGGTCTCTGGCTGGCTACATTTGCACATGATTGCATTGAATCCCACACTGACACAAATGCTCTCCAGGAAGGACTAACACAGACAGATAACTGGTGTCAGAGCCATGGACTAAAACTAAATATGTAAACATGCTAAAACTAAATAGATTAATAGGTTCATAGGTGTTTACTAGGATAATGACCACAAGGGCATTTTTAAGCTTAACCATGAATCCCAAATCTCTCACAAGTTCTGGTACCCTTGATAAGTGTAAGCAGGGGTTGGGATATGAAACATTTACAAGCAGGGGCCTGGGTGTTGAACCATTTACACATTGCCTGTGTCCATTAAAGACATAGGTGCCACGCCAGGGATGAATTTCCTATTCCCCATTCAACTGTCCAAGTTACACTGGAATTGGGTTAGGGAGGAACTCTGCTTCATATGGATGAAGAGTCTGTTCCATAGATGGGGTAATCTCTAGGATACATACCTGTCTCTCCAGCAGGTCTTATTTATATTACAGGAAAGGTTTAAGATTTAAGAAGGGGTAATTCCAGTGCTGTTTGTTTTATGCATACGCAGGAGGTCCATCACAGTGGGGTCTGACAATGCCCTGTATGCTAAGCATAGATCTCACCTCAACAATCTGTAGGAAACAGAGGTCTGCATAGGACATGTTATTATGCTATATATTCTTTTATTGAGGAAATGCAAAATCTGAAGGTAATGCTGCTCAATGCTAAAAGTCTAAACCTCAAAATGCACTCTCTCGAGGCACTCCTAAAAATGGAGAACATCGATATCTGTGCAGTAACTGAGACCTGGTTCAAGGCTCCAGAGAGCACCCCTGCAATACCACGCTACAACTCTTACCACACTTTTCGGCCACCAAACCAGGATCGAAACACTAAAGGTGGAGGAGTGTCCATATTCACCAAGGATATTCACACCACCAGGTTAGTTGCCCAACACAATGTGTCTGAAATTCTCCAGGTGCAACTAATACTAGGCAAGACAAGACTGCAATCCAAATTGTAGCTTGCTACAGATCCCCCACCATGCCCCAAGATTCTCACTACACCTTTCTAAACATACTGGAAAATATTAATATACAACCAAACACCCTAATACTGGGTGATTTCAACTACCCTGCCATTAACTGAGAAAACTACTCGTGTACCATCACCTTTGCCCAACGGTTCTTGGAATTCATAAATTCCAATGTCCTGGATCAACTAATCCATAGTCTCACCAGGGGCTCCAATATCCTAGACCTGGTCATTACCAACATGGAAAATCAATGCTCCACACCTATGGTCATCCCCTCATTGGTCAGGTCAGATCATAAGCTAATCACCCTTAACAGCCACATCCCACCCCCACACCCCAGTAAGGAAACCTCCATAAAAAACTTCTCCAAAGCCAACTTCATGCTACTCAAGTCAGAAGTTACAAACTTCATGACACCCATGCAGACGGGAACTGAAAGCTCAACTGCTGAGTCCTGCACTAAGGCACTGTACGAGCACATCCACTCATGCATGAATCGTGCCATCCCAAATAGAACCAAGATGTTCTCCTCCAAAAAAAGAAGCCAATCTGGTGGTCCCCTGTCATAAACAAACTTTACAACAAAAGGAAGAAGCTGTTGCAGAAAAGAGGAAAATCCCAGGATGCAAAAAACTCCCTTACCAGCCTCAGTAAGAAGCTGAGATCCCTCATAAAATCCTCCAAAGCTAGTTACGGAAATAACATTTCCAAAGATTCCAAAGACAACCACAAGGCATTCTATAACTATGTCAGGAATCTAAATGGCAATGCTCAGATCTGCTCTGAGCTACAGCAGAATGGCATTAAATATACTGATCCCAAGGATATTGCCAATATCCTGGCAGATCTATTCAGTGCCAACTTCACCCCCCTCTCACCCCCTAAAGGGCCCATCTCAATAGCGGAAGATTGCCAAATTCTGGTAATAACGGCCACACAGGTAAAAACTCACTTTCCAAAGCTAGGAATACAGCATCCATGGGACCAGATGACATCCTGGGCTGTGTACTACATGAACTACAAAATGAAATGGCACTTCACCTAAGTGTCATGTTTAATCATACCCTCACGTCAGGCTTCAAGCCCACATAGTGGCGCACAGCTACAGTTATCCCACTCCACAAAGGGGGATCCACCTTGGATCCCAGTAACTACCGCCCCATCAGTCTGACGAGCCTGCTCTGCAAGGCCATGGAATGTATTATCATGGAACTTATAAACAAAGACATTAGCAACCTTAAAACACTGGATCCCACCCAGTTTGGGTTTGTGAAGGGCCGATCTTGTCTCCTGAACCTGATTGACTTCTTCGAATCAGTCTCCAGAGCTGTGGATGAAGGTAAGGCAGTCCACCCAGCCTATCTGGACCTTGCCAAGGCCTTTGACACCATCCCCCACTCTGGAATCATAGATAAACTTACTAAGCTGGGCATTAATCCCTATGTCACTCGATAGGTTGCCAACTGGCTTACTGACAGAAACCACGCTGTAAAAGTAGCTGACACCAAATCCAGCTGCAGACAAATGACAAGTGGAGTACCTCAGGTTTCAGTCCTGGGACCCCTCTTGTTTGGTATCTGCTTCTCTAAAGTATAGGCCAATACTAAGGGATTCTGGCTAACAAAGTTCACAGATGACTGCAAACTGGGAGCCATTATTGAATCCCCAAATGATGTCGATATTCTACAAAAGGGCCTTATAGAAACAGATGTTTGGTGCCAGAGCCATGGGCTCAAGCTCAATGCCAAGAAATGTATAGTTATCCCCTTTGGGAAAAATCATGTACCCATGAATTACCACACAGGTGGCAGTACACTAAACACCAAATGTATGATAAGAGACTTAGGAACACAGGTGGACAGTGGTCTCACCTTCAATAACCAGATCGCCACAACAGTCAGGAAATCCTTCTATGTGGCATACCTCATCACTAAGGGCTTTTCATCCAGATAAAAGGAGGTCATTGTCCCACTGTACTCATCCCTCATTAGACCCATTATAGAATACAATGCCCCATTTGGTATGTACCTCTCAAGACATCTGCAACAACTGGAAAGGCCGCAGAAATACCTCACTAAAAGTATCACAGGCCTAAAGCAGATGCCCTATGCTGACCACCTTAAAAAAATCCAGCTATACTCTGTCACATATCGTCTATTCCGAGGCAATCTCTGCTTAATATACAAGGCCATGTCAAACCCAGAGCTGTTGGACATGATACACTTAAAGAAATCCCAATCCCACAGTGTCACACGCTCCAGGGATCTAAACCTCGTCATCACAATAAACAAAACATCCTGGAGGGATAGGTTCCTGACCCAGAGACTCCCCAGACTCTGGAATACACTGCCCATACATGTCAAGCAGAGCACCTCTTTTTCCCTCTTCAAAAGGAACCTTGATGATTGGATGGGAGAAAGGAAATTCACCCCAGGGATCACGTCAGTCGCCCTGCTAGACAAGGGTCAAGGGAAGTAAATAGTGTGGGAAGAAATAGCCAGGGAATTTTTATGGCTAGGCTTGTAAAGGCCCTAGAGCCGATAGCCTAGTACCAGCCTATGAACCTATAAACCTATGAACCTCTGTGGATGTTTTAATTGTTGGATATGCCTTGTTAGCTACATACCAAAGGGGGCACTGTACTCTATAATAGGTCTGATGAAAGTCGAATACAGTGAAAAAATGACTTCCCTGGATCTAGATGCCATACCTTTGTTTTAAAGTTGTGCAACGAAGAATGCTTTCCTTACTACTGTATTGATGTGATGGTTAAAGGCAAGATTGTCTATGTGAGTCCTTATCCCTATTATAACACCTCCACCTGTTTTTGGCTAGAATATATGCTATAGTAAAAGCATATATACCCTGACAGAACTGATTTCAAGTAATTATTCTCTAATCATTTTTGACAACCAATAACAGCATCAATCTTATATGAATGTAACATATTTTTGTAATTAAAAAAGCTTTATCACTAATGCTCCTAGGATTAGCAACTGGCACAGATAAATCAAATTTTGCTATCTGTGAACGGGTACATTTCCAAAGTGGCAAATTTATGGTTTGTGTTAGTCAAACATTGCAATGTATCTACAGGAAAATTCCTCTCCTCTTGTCTTGACAAGTAGACTCCATCCTATGTAAATACACCTATGCCATATTTAGGCTTGGGTGCTTACATACTTCCACTTATTAAAATGTGACATTTTTTATATAAGTATTTGCCCACATAATCTTATCAGTCATAATAACCTAAATCTGCTTTCTATATGTGATTTGTGAAAAATATGTCCTAATACATGTACAAGCTATGTTATCTAAAAGGGCTACAAGTTCCCTACATTAAAAGAGTTCTTGAAGATGAGATAATTTGAACTATTCGGAATAAAAATAGCTCCTTACTTCCTTACATTAAGGTGTTTTAAGGCCCTTTTATTCTTGCTGCTGGCAAACATAACACTATTGAATGTGCATCATCCTGCTAATTTCTGCACATCTCTGCTTACATAAAAAAATAATTTCACATGCAGATTTCACTTATAACTATGTTCACAATGCTTCCTTATTTTAATTCATGCTGCCTGAATTTTCCCCAACTGAATACCACCATCATCTTTGTTGATCAATTGTTCCAGTCATCTATTACTCACTGTCATGATGCACACCTCTGGTTACCTAGTAATGATCAACAAAAGTATATGTAATGTTAGGGCACAGCATTATTTTGCAAAGCTGGTAAATTTTATTACCAAGAATACTGGTTGGCTAACAAATACTTTAAAGAGAGCAGTTGCAATGGCTAAAAACAATGTATCAGAGAAACTCTGCCAACTTCTAAAAAAGTGACTTGGCAGATAGCAAAATGAAGTGCTATCAGGTTGCTGAACTTGCACAATCACAGAAAGATAAAGAAGACAGTAGTCAGAAACCATTCACAAGTTATGCTAGTAACACTCTACTAACCAATCCAGTGGACATTAAAAACAGACTGAAGAAGTGCTCGTCGAGAAACGTCTGAATAAAAATATTCACAAAGGCTGGACTGTCCCATGTTCAGGCTGTGATGAAAGAAGAACAAGAAGAGCCCAGCCTAGAAGAAGTAAGAGCAGCACTAAGGAAAACAAAACCCAAGAAAACAGCAGGCTCACATGAAGTCACAGCAGACTTGATCGAGAAGTTGGGTGTACTAAGGGAGACAGATCCTGGGGTACTCGTCATGGTATGGAGAGAAAGTGATATCCCAGATGACTGGAAACAAAACTTTCTGTTTCCAGTTTACAAGAACAAAGTGGTCATTCACAACTGTGGATGCTACAGAGGTATCAAATTCCTGTCACACTGCATGAAAGTGCATGAGATTATGACTGAGGAATATGCAGAGTAGTAGAAAGTAAGATGGGAGGTTAATGGTTTGGATTATGAAAATAATGCAGTACAACTGACTTGATATTTGCAGCAAGAGAGAAAGTGAAGAAGAATATGAAGATGAGAAAAGTGCCTAAGTGGGCATTCCTAGACTTGGTGAAGGCATATGAGATGATCCAAAGAAAGCTGATTTGGACAGTCCTGTAATGATTCAAAGCCTCAGATATGCTGGTAGAATTATTGCAGTCTATGTACCAGGACTCAGTGGCAGAAGTACAAACAGTGTCTTGACTCACAGAGAGATTCCCCATGGGAGTGGGTGTGCATCAGTGTTCAGTTCAGAACCCATTCCTGTTCGTACTAGTGATGGACTACAACCGCAAACAGGATGGGACAGATCAACAAATGGAATACAATAGCAAAGAGCTAGAATGGGACAGATCAACAAATGGAATACAATAGCAAAGAGCTAAAATGGGGCAGATCAACAAATGGAACACAACAGCAAAGAGCTAGAACAGGGCATATCAACAAATGGCATACAACAGCAAAGAGCTCGAATGAGGCAGATCAACAAATGGAATATAACAGCAAAGAGCTAGAATGGGGCAGATCAACAAATGGAACACAACAGCAAAGCACTAGAATGGGGCAGATCAACAAATGGAATACAATAGCAAAGAGCTAGAACAGGGCAGATCAACAAATGGCATACAGCATCAAAGAGCTAGAATGGGGCAGATCAACAAATAGAATACAACAGCAAAGAGCTAGAATGGGGCAGATCAACAAATGGAATACAACAGCCAAGAGCTAGAATGGGGCAAATCAACAAAGCCATTGCACGTGTATACTACATGTATACTCATAGGTTCATAGGTTCATAGGTTGATACTAGGCTATCTGTCATAGGGCATATCTAAGCCTAGCCAGAGTGTGTTTGGCTTTCGCCACCCTTTTAGATTAGTTGACTGTGCCTCTGTATAGTAGGTCACAGAAGGTAGCCCTTTTAAGGTTAGTTTACTGTACCTCTGTCAAGCAGGGACACAGAAGAGATCCCAGGGGTAAACTTATGATCTCCCATCCACTCGTCAAGATTTCTCTTGAAGAGGGTCAGTGAGGGGCTCTGCCTAACATGGATTGGGATTTTGTTCCAGAGTGAGGGGAGCCTCTGGGATATGAATCTGTCCCTCCAGCATGTCCTATTTATTTCTGTGCTGAGGTTCAAGTCCCTGGAGTGTGTAGCTCTAAGGGATTTGGATTTCCTGAGGTGAAGCATGTACATTAATTTTGGGTTGGACATGGCTTTATACGTCAGACACAGATTGCCTCTGAGTAGGCGGTACGCAACTGAGTAGAGCTGGAGTTTCTTTAGCCGAACTGCATAGGGCATCTGTTTGAGCCCCTTGATCCTCTTGGTGAGGTACTTTTGGGGTCTTTTCAGTTGCTGCAGGTGTCAGATAAGGTACATCCCAAATGGGACATTGTATTCAATTGTGGGCCTGATAAGTGATGAGTAGAGGGGCACAATGACCTCTCTTGATCTAGATGTAAATCCTTTCGTGATAAGGTGGGCTATATAGAAGGTCTTTCTAACCACTTTGGCAATGTGATTGTCAAAGGAGAGATTGCTATCTACATGGGTCCCCAAGTCCCTAATTACTTCCTCCATATATAATGGATTACCACCTATGCGGTAATTTGTGGGCACTTTGTTTTTCCTAAAGGGGATGACTATGCACTTTTTGGCATTTAGCTTTAGGCCATGGCTCTGGCACCAGTTATCCATCTCTGTGAGACCCTTTTGAAGGATGCTTGTGTCAGCCAGAGAGTCGATTACGGCACCCAGTTTGCAGTCATCTGCGAACTTGGTCAGCCATAGTCCACCCATGATAGCCTGTACCTTGGAGAAATATATACCGAACAAGAGAGGTCCCAGGACTGAGCCTTGTGGATGCCACTTGTAACTGGTTTAGAGTCTGACATGGCACCTGCTATTCTGACCATGTGGGTTCTACCCCTGAGCCAGTTTGCAACCCATCTTGTGACATAGGGGTTGACATTTAAGCTGGTGAGCTTATTTATGATGCCCGAGTGAGGTATTGTGTCGAAGGCTTTTGCAAGGTCCAGGTAGGCTGTGTGGACTACATTCCCTTCATCTATGGCTTTGGTAACTGTTTCAAAGACATCAACCAGGTTCAAGAGGCAAGATCTGCCCTTAACAAAGCCAAATTGGGTAGGATCCAGGGTCTGGAGGTTCCCAATGTCCTTGTTCATGAGTTCCATGATGATATGCTCCATAGCTTTGCAGACCAGGCTAGTCAGGCTTATAGGGAGATAGTTTCCGGGGTCTGTTGTGGCACCACCTTTGTGGAGTGGGACCACTGTTGCTGTACGCCATTCCTTGGGTACATATCCTGTGGTAAGGATGAGACTGAACAGTGACTTTATATGAGGGTTTAGTTCTTCTTGGAGCTCATGTAAGACACAGCCCGGGACACTGTCTGGTCCCATTGATGCTGTGTTTTTTGCTTTGGAGAGGGCAGCTCTCACCTGTGCATCTGTGATTTCAGGAAGGCTACACTCTGCTGGGATAGACATTTGCTCTTTTGGGGGGAAGGGGGGGAGTTTGCACTGAACCTTTCTGCCAGGATGTTGGCAATGTCTGTGGGTTCAGTGTATTTTTTGTCATTTTGCACTAACTCAGAGCATATCTGGGAGTTGCCTCCCAGGTTTCTGACATAACTAAAGAAGGCCTTGTGATTATCTTTAGTGTCTTGTGCAAATTTTCTTTTGAAGCTGGCCTTAGATGATTTAATGGGGGAATCATAGTTTCTTGATAGTACTGATCAGAGACGCCTTCCCTTTTTGGGATTTTTCTCTATCATGTAGTAGCTTTCTCCTTCTGTTGTATAGCTTATTTATGGCCAGGGTCCACCAGACAGGTCTCCTGCCTTTGGAGGAGTGAGTCTTGGTTTTATTTGGGATAGCATGCTCCATGCATTCCTGTAGGTGTCCATAGAATGCTTTTGTAAAGGATCCTGCATTTTGGGCCATATTTTTCACTGGCCTGGGGGCTTTGAAGGATTCCACCTCGTTTTGAGAAGTGTGAAGTTTAACTTTTGAGAAGTTCTTCACTGTGGTTTCCTTGGCTAGGGGTGGGGATGGAATATGGATGTCCAGTGAGATTAGTTTATGGTCTGATCTTACCAATGAGGGGTATACCTCTGGTGTGGAACACAGAGACCCCATGTTGGTGATGACCAGATCCAATATGTTTTCCCCTCTTGTGGGAGTGGTGACCAGTTGTTCCATAGTATTTGAGTTTATAAATTCTAGGAACCATTGGGCAAGGGTGTTTGGGCTTGAGTAGTTTTCCCAATCAATGTTTGGGTAGTTGAAGTCACCCAATATAATGGTGTTTGGCAAGACCTTCATATTCTCCAGTGTTCTCAGGAAAGATGAGTGAAGTTCCTGTGTTTGGGAGGGTGGTCTGTAGCAGGCTACAAACTGAAAGGCAATTTTGCCCACTGTTAGTTGCACATGGATGGTCTCTGATGCTTCATGCAGTGCCACTAACCTGGAGGTGTGGGTATCTTTGATAAATATGGATACTCCCCCCTCCTTTTGTGGTTCAGTCCGAGTTTTGGGGCTGAAAAGCATGGTATGAAGTATAACCTGTTAGTGCTGGGGTGCTCTTGGGAGTGTTGAACCAGGTTTCTGTTACTGCACAGATATCGATAATCTCCATACTGAGGAGAGTCTCGAGTGCGTGCATCTTGAGGTTTGGACTTCTGACGTTGAGCAGCATTACCCTTAGTTTTTTTTTCTTTGTGTTGTCTATGGAGGTGGGTTTGTCTTTTGAGCCTTGCCTAAAAAAGGCACTATGGGGGAGGCAAGAGCCTTTGCCAGTATTCGAAAACCCAGGGGTGACAGGTGCAAGCTGTCTCTAGCGAAGCAACGTGGCTTGTCGAGCATGTCATCCCAGGCTGACAGACACTGGATCCCCTTTGAATGACACCAATACTTTAGCTAATTGTTAAAATTGATCATTTTGTCTTTATACTGTGGCATCATTCTTGGTGAAGGTAAGATGCTACTCAAGGTCAGGGTCATACCGGCCTGGGCTACATGATGAAAGAACTCCTATATGTCTTTTTTCATGTAGTCCAGGGAGGTACGTCTCAGGTCATTCACACCAGCATGGACAATGACGGAGTCATATTTGCACTTGCTTTGGAGTGACCTGAGTGCTTGTGTTATGTGGCAGATCCTGGCACCCGACAGACAGCTTACAGTGACCTTCTCCTTGTTCAGCTTGGTGAGTAGCACGTCAGTGTGTGTGACAATAGAGTCACCTATTACAAGTGTATTAGGTGTGTTGTTTTGCCTTAAGGGCTGTGACTGTGTGGCACACTGACTTTGTGAGCTATGTGCTACGTGGGTATTGTTTCGTGGTAGGGGTTGCTTGGATGTCTGTTTTGGAGGTTTCTGCTGCTTAGGCAGATTTTTATTTGGAGCTTCCGAGTATGTTTTTGTGTGTTTATGTGTTTGGTTTGCTGATGTGATAGGTCTATGTGAGACTGGATTTGTGGTGTGTGTGGTTACCTTCTCCTCCTGACAGACTGTGCCAGTACTGGGTTGAGAGAGCTTAGCCTCCAGTTTGGCTATATAGTTGCATCTCTCACATATATTTGAGCTTGTTGGGAGGAGGAGAGGGTGGTCTGTATACATAAGGCAGTTGTAACATTGCCTCAAGATTCCCAGATTCAACAGCTGGACTGGTCAGTAAACCCAAAACTGACCTTTGGACATGCCTAAATAATATAGGGAACTACTTATTGACTGATCAGAAAGAACCAATAGGGAGCAAGTGCTTAAAAGGAGTATAAGAGGATGTAATACTTAGGTTTATTAGTGTTTACCTATGCGATTACTTATACGAGCAAGTGCAGGGCTTTAGAATGAAAATAGAGTGCTTAATTAGAGATTTAGAGCAGTTCTAAGGGAAAAAATGAAGAGCAGACTTTGTGGAGCCGGGAATACTTTAAACCCGTTTAAGCTGAGCTGCCCGACGCTGCTCTGTGTGCAAGACCGCCCAAAAAGAGAGTTGCAGGGTTTTAAGACAGCGAGATCAAGAAGTTTGGAATTGACCCAAAATTGCCAATAAAACTCTGAGCAGGAACACCAGCAAATGACATGGGGGAACAATGCAAAACTGAAGGCTCATGGAATGAAACTGAATATAGACAGTGCAGTGGTTATGGCAGTAAGTAAGGAAAATTGGAAAAAGATAAAAAGTGAGACCGAAGGGAAAACAGTTGAATAGGTTAAAAGCTTCAGGCATCTGAGAGATGAGGTTGAGGAGAAGGGAAGTATGAATGAGGAAGTTGAGGGTAGAATTAGAAGTGCTACCGTCATCTGGCACAATGTGTCAGGGACAGAGTAAGACACAAGAATGCCAAAGAAGCTGAAGGGTAAGGTGTATGAAATAGTGGTGAACCCAGATCTTTTGTATGGTAGAGAAACATGGGTAAGGTGCCTAAGATGGATAGTAGGATGTACATTGTGGGACAGATGAAGAAATGAGGGCATCAAAGCAAAAGACAAAGAAGCCCCAGTTGTGGAGAAGGTCAAGAAAACAAATTATGGTAGTTGGGTCACATGCATGAACACAGAAAACAATTAGGTAATGACGGTTTGGGAGATACAGGAAAAGGCAAGAGGAGACAGGGATGTCCAGATTAGTGGTGGATGGATTGTATCAAAGAAGACCTTCAATGGACAGGTGTGATTGTGAAAAAATGAGGAAGACAGGATCCAAATTGATTGATGTGGCGACAGTTCACGAGACATTCCTACCTCATAAAGAAATGAGAACAAGGGGATTGATGATACTGATCATACCGATGATGGTAATGATGACGTAACTTATTTTGTACAAAATGGCAGCTCAGTTAAAATAATGTTAACAGTTCAGTCACCACAAAGAAACTGGCAACAGACACTAGACTGAATGCATTTAAAGATACAATCTTTCTTAAAACAGCTATGCAGTGCAATAGTTTTAATGTGGCAACAGCTAAAATACATATTCACAGTACATACAGAACTAAGAAACTCTACTTCAGTGATTATCCCTCATAAAAAGCAAGAAAAACCTCTTTGCAATTACAAAGTACAGATGTTTGTGCAAGTGGTACACACACAAATGTATCATTGTGGACTGATCCGGTCAATCCACATTGTTAACATTAATGAATAAAATAAAATTGATTACGCAATACTTAAAATATTTATGGCAACACTTGAGACGGATATAACTAGCAAAACATTTAGCAGAAAAACATTTGTACAATCAGATATTTGACAATATGACTCTGTTTCAGTCTTAGTAATGAATTTGTACTTTGACTTCACCCCAGACAAACAACTGTAATCAGCAGTATTATGCTTAGAGTAAAACAGTTTAGCAGGATTAGGAACAGTCACATTCAGCTAACTAGCACCATGGTCTGTCATCACATATTGTAGGTTTTGAATATCCATCTTTGCCTTGGATATTGGCTTGTGATAATTCTGTCAGATGAAAAGGTACAGGAACACTCTTATTAGATGTGGATCTAGTTACTAAGTTCAAATTCTTCAGGTTTGTTCTCTGCAATGCAGACTTTAGGTTGCGGGTCATTGCGAACTACTTGAATATGTAACTGACTACATCTGACTATGAGACCGGCCTCTGTTTATACCATGGAGGATGACAGTTCATTAGTTTTACACACTGCAACACCTGTTGTTTCTGACCTTTTTCTCCCTCTAACTTTAGGAATAAATGTTGGCCTCGATGAAGGATAGGTCGGTATTTGTGCTTTTCATAGAACTTTTCATATGAAGTTTCAGCTCATTGGTCATTTTGTTTCCTAGAATCATACAGAGTACTTTAGTCCACAAGTTTTGACTGTAATGTTGGCACCTTAGTGTTTATTTGTCTTCCATTCATTAGCTAAGGGTGTCTGACTCTAGCTTCAGTCTGTGAAGCAGCTCAGTGCTGCATGAGATCTCCGAGGATCAGGATGTACCAAGATCTTTTCAGCCATTTCAGCTGTTCTCTTAGCTTCTCCATTTGGTTCACTATAGTGAAGAATTGACATGGTGTGACTAAAGCCATAATCATTAGCAGACTGTTGAAATTAATCAAAACAAACTGTATACTACTGTCAGTAACAATTTCAGTAGAGATTCTTTTATCACGTGATGTCTCCAAGGCAGCACAAGAACTGGATGTTAGCACCACATTTCAGGAAAAATGGCAAAGTACAGCACATCTTTGACTATGAAGGAGCTAACACTGTACAGGATCCAAAGGTAAAACTACATATAGAGTTCTTCAGTGTGCTGCTGAACACAATACAGTCATTTACTGACAAGTTTGAGAAGTTTTCAGCGTTTAATAAGGCCTTCGGACTTTTATCAAATATAAAAGTCTCAAGTGAAGTTGCGGAAGACACCTTGATCCACCAATGCAAGGCTCTGAAAGAACAACTGACTGACAAGATAAGTGGCCACTGCGCCATTGATGACACAAACTGAAAAGCCTTTCTGAAATGACTGATACTGAATCACCACCATTGGCTGTATTAAATTTCCTCATTTGCAAACACTTGCAACACATCAATATAGATACTTATGTTTCACTGCACATTTATTTGTTACAATGGCTACTGCAGAATGCAGCTTTTCTAAACTGAAACTCAAAGACATATCTACATTCATCAATGAAGACTTTCAGGCTTAGCTGCGCTCTCAGTTGAGAATGAAGTCGGACAAGGTTTATCACATGGCAGCCTTACTGAAGACTTTGTCTGGAAAAAAATTCATAAGGTCCCACTAAAACATTAGGTAGGTGCTCATATTTCCTTTCTAGTAATACTTTAGAATGCTGTACAGCAGTAAATTGCAGGTAGCATCTTAGCCTGGCTTATACAGTACTGTTGTGTATTCACTGATTTTGCTTACTACAGCAGGTAGGACCAAGTAGTACAAGAAGGAAGATGAAAAGTAGTAAGGATTTCTCATCCAGGGACAAGGAGGTCATAACATCCCTGTATTTTTCCCTTATAAGGCCAATTATTGAGTACAACGCCCCCTTCAGCATGTACCTCACAAAGCACATGCAGCAGCTGGAGACCACAGAGGTTCCTCACCAGAAGAATCCAGGACCTCAAACATATACCCTACACAGCAATCTCAGACCCTGCCTTGATGGGACTGCTGCATATCCGCAAGTTAAGCTCCACTCCAGTAACCCACACACGCAACCTCAACCTGGTCTGTGACATCAATAGGAATTGTTGACAGGACAGATTTGTAATCCAGAGACTTCCCAGCTGTGGAACAAACTCCCTCTTCATGTCAAGCAGAGTATCTCATTACCCCTTTTCAAGCACAACCTGGAAAACTGGATGAGAAACAGAAAATACACCCCTGGGATTCCACCTGTGTCCCTGCTGGACAGGGGCCGTGCGTGCTGACTTGTCTAAACATGGCCTAAACTCTTGGTTAGGCTTATAAGGGCCTCAGGGCTAATAGCCTAGCAACTTCCTATGATCCTATGATCTTGCGATCATGGACTTGAACCTTGACATTATTTGTTCGTTCATCATATTTGTACATGTATTATTTCTTTATCACAATAGTATCAATCCACTAATGTCAGGCAGCTTCTGTCCTCAAAATCACCCACGTCAGCAGCCGTCTTTTTGCAAAGGCAATGTGGTAAGCGTATCAAAAGTAAAGCCTCTCATCTTTGCAGCAGAATTTGCAATGTCTTGATCATTGCTTGGCCACCATACTGACATTTTGGCTCTTTTTTCTTTTTGGAATGTTGTGAGACCTTGATGATCCATGCATATCTGATGTAGCACTTCAGCATATTGGGATGACAGTACTACTGTACTGTACTGATACAGCAACTAAACATTATGCTCTGGCAATTATAGTACTTATACATAGGATGATATGATCATAGGGAGTTACTAGGCTAATGGCTCTACGGCCCTTACAAGACTAGACAAGTTCTACTCATTTCCATGATCAGCATCAATTGCCCATGTCCAAGAGGGACACAGGTGGAACCCCTGGGGTGTATTTATGGTTACCCATCCAATTGTCCAGATTGCACTTGAAGAGGGCAAATGAGGTGCTTTGTTCAACATGAAGTGGGAGTCCATTCCAAAGGTGTGGTAACCTCTGGGAGACAAATCTATCCCTGCAGGAGGTTCTATTATTGTCACATACCAGGTTATGGTCTTTAGAGTGAGTACCCCATATACCATTTGACTTGTGGATATGCATCATTTCCAATAAAGCAGGGTCAAGGATTGCCTTATATGCAAGACACTGATTACCTCTGGGTAGTCTGTATGAAACAGAATAAAGTGACAGTTCATAGGTTCATAGGTTGGTACTAGGCTATTGGTCCTAGGGCCTATACAAGATACAAGCCTAGCCATAACAATTCCCTGGATATTTCTTCCTACAATATTTACTTCCCTGGACCCCTGACTAGCAGGGTGACTGATGTGATCTCCGGGGTGAATTTCCTGTCTCCCATCCAATCGACAAAGTTCCTTTTGAAGAGGGCCAAGGAGGTGCTCTGCTTGACATGTATGGGCAGTCTATTCCAGAGTATGGGGAGTGTCTGGGTCAGGAACCTATCTCTCCACCATGTTTTGTTCATTGTGATGACAAGGTTTAGATCCCTGGAGGCCCTGAGGGATTGGGATTTCTTTAAGTGGAGCATGTCCTACAGCTCAGGGTTTGACATGGCCTTGTATGTTAAGCAGAGATCTCCTCTGAGTAGACGATATGCCACAGAGTATAGCTGGAGTTTTTTTAGACGGTCAGCATAGGGCATCTGCTTTAGGCCTGTGATTCTTTTAGTGAAGTATTACTGCAGCCATTCCAGCTGTTGCAGATGTCTTGTGAGGTACATAGCAAATGGGGTGTTGTACTCTATAATGAGTCTAATGAGGAATGAATACAGTGGGACAATGACCTCCTTTTTTCTGGATGAAAAGCCCTTAGTGATGAGGTGTGCCACATAGAAGGATTTCCTGACTGTTGTGGCGATGTGGTTATTGAAGGTGAGATCACTGTCCACCTGTGTCCCTAAGTCTCTCATCAGACTTTTGGTGTTTAGTGTACTGCCACCTATGTGGTTATTCATGGATACATGTTTTTTTCTGAAAGGGGATAACTATACATTTCTTGGCATTAAGCTTGAGCCTATGGCTCTGGCACCAAGCATCTGTTTCTGTAAGGCCCTTTTGTAGAATATCCCCATCATTTGGGGATTCAGTAATGGCTCCCAGTTTGCAGTCATCTGTGACATTTGTTAGCCAGAGTCCCTTAGTGTTGGTCTGTACTTCAGAGAAGTAGATGCCAAACAAGAGTGGTCCCAGGACTGAACCCTGAGGTACTCCACTTGTCACTTGTCTGGAGCTGGATTTGGAGTCGGCTACTTTTACAGCCTGGGTTCTGTCAGTAAGCTAGCTGGCAACCCATCGAGTGATGTAGGGATTTATGCCCAGCTTAGTAAGTTTATCTATGATTCCAGAGTGGAGGATGATGTCGAAGGCCTTGGCAAGGTCCAGATAGGCTGTGTGGACTGCCTTACCCTCATCCATAGCTCTGGAGACTGATTCGAAGAAGTCAATCAGGTACAGGAGACAAGATCGGTCCTTCACGAGCCCAAACTGGGTGGGGTCCAGTGTTTAAAGGTTGCCAATGTCTTTGTTTAGAAGTTCCATGATAATGCATTCAATGCCTTTGCAGATCAGACTCATCAGACTGATGGGATGGTAGTTCCTGGGACCCAAGGGGGATCCCCCCTTGTGAAGTGGGATAACTGTAGCTGTGCGCCACTCAGTGGGCAGGAAGCCTGAGGTGAGGCTATGATTAAACATGACACTTAGGTTAGGTGCCAGTTCATTTTGTAGCTATTGTAGTACACAGCCCAGGATGTCATCTGTTCCCATGGATACTGTATTCTTAGCTTTGGAGAGTGCAATTTCTACCAGTGTGGCCATGATTACAGGAATTTGACAATCTTTTGGTACTGAGATGGACCCTTTAGGGGGTGATGAGGGGAGAAGATGGCACTAAATTGATCTGCCAGGATACTGGCAATATCCTTGGGATCAGTATATTTAATGTCATTCTGTTGTAGCTCAGAGCATATCTGAGCATTGTCATTTAGATTCTTGACATAACTATAGAATGCCTTGTGGCTGTCTTTGGAATCTTTGGCAATTCTATTTTCATAACTAGCTTTTGAGGATTTTATGAGGGATCTCAGCTTCATACTGAGGCTGGTGAGGGAGTTTTTTGCATCCTGGTATTTTCCTCTTTCCTGCAACAGTTTCTTTCTTCTGTTGTATAGTTTATTTATGGCAGGGGACCACCAGATTGGCTTCCTTTTTTTTGGAGGAGGGCATCTTGGTTCTATTTGAGATGGCACGATTCATGCATGAGTGGATGCACTCGTACAGTGCCTTAGTGTAGGATTCAGCAGTCAAACTTTCAGCTCCCATCTCCATGAGTGTCATGAAGTTTGTCACTTCTGACTTGAGTAACAAAGTTGGCATTGGTAGGTTTTTTACGGAGGTTTTCTTACTGGCGAGTGAGGGTGGGATGTGGATGTCAAGGGTAATTTGCTTATGGTCAGACCTGACCAATGAGGGGGTGACCACTGGTGTGGATCATCTATCACCCATGTTGGTAATGACCAGGTCTATGATATTAGAGACCCTGGTGGGACAACGCATTAGTTAATCCAGGACATTGAAATTTATGAATTCCAAGAACTGTTGGGAAAAGGTGTTGGTACCCGAGTAGTTTTCCCAGTTAATGGCAGGTAGTTGAAATCACCCAGTATTCGGGTGTTTGGTTGTGTCTTAATATTTTCCAGTATGTTTAGAAAGGTGTAGTGAGAATCTTGGGGCATGGTGGCGGATCTGTAGCAAACTACAATTTGGATTGCAGTCTCACCTAGTGTTAGCTGCACCTGGAGAATTTCAGATGCATTGTGTTGGGCAACTAGCCTGGAGGTGTGAATATTCTTGGTGAATATGGACACTCCACCTTTAGTGCTTTGCTCTTGGTTTGGTGGCCGAAAAGTGTGGTAAGATAAGAGTTGTAGCCTGGTATTGCAGATGTGCTCTCCGGAGTCTTGAACCAGGTCTCAGTTACTGCAAAGATATCAATGTTCTCCATTTTTAGGAGTGCCTTGAGAGAGTGCATTTTGAGGTTTAGACTTCTAGCATTGAGTAGCATTACCTACAGATTTTGCATGCTTGTATCTGTTATGGTGGTGGTTTTGTCCTTTTGAACCTTGCCTAAAAAAGGCACTACAGGTTGTAGTGTTGGGTGGTAGGAGGAGAGGGTTGTCTGTGTACATGAGGCAGTTGCTGCATTGCCCCAGTATGCCCAGATTCACCAGGTGGACAGGAGAAGTCACCAGAAGCTGACGCTTTGACAAACATGTTTATGTGCTTTTTTGTAAATTACAAGAGCTGGTTTCCCTTACCTTTGCAAGGTACTTTGCAATTATAGGCTGTTTAGTGCCTACGATTAATTTCTCCTTATTAACAAGGAGAGTTGAGTGCTTGTATCAGTTTAAAGCTTCCTAGTGCTTTCCAGCTGGTTCTAGAGCAAGTACTAGTCACAGGGGTTCAGATTTTAGTGTTCCTACTGAGAAACCAGCTAGTTCTAAGGGAAAATTTAAAGAGCAGACTTTCTGGCATCTGGAATAGTTTAACCATAGCCCTGCAGTGCTGCACGATGCAAAAAATGTGCAAACACTCACATTTTTAAGCCAGAAAGTTGAAAGGGATAGAAATTAGCCCAAAATGGCTAAAATTACAATTTCAGAGCTGGAAATTACTCCTCTAGTGTTAGACAGGCAGTACAATGCTCACCACTCCCACTGGTAAGCAGTAGGACTTCCCTCTACCACAGCAAGGTCTGGATAGCTCTGAACACAGAAAATAAAGTCCTGAAACCAACAAAGCCTGGGATCTGGATTATATTAGCTAGGAATGTGGGAAAATGAGCAAACAAGATAGTATTTTTTTCAGATGATCCACACAGGACAGATGCCGAAGACCTTGAATTTTCCTTGTGAGGAACCTTTGTGGTCTCTCCAATTGCTGCAGGTGCTTGGTAAGGTACATACCAAAAGGGGTGTTGTAAATTATTGGACTGATGAGGGAAGAGTACTGAGAGATTATAACTTCTTTTTTTATCAGGATGCAATGCCCTTACTTAAGAGATGAGCACTATAGAATGCCCTTCTTACCACTATGGAGACATGGTGATCAAAGGTAAGGTTGCCGTCAACCTGTGTGCCCATGTCTCTTACCACTGAGTGCATACTTAGGGTATTGTTATTGATGTAGCAGTTAGCAGGAACATCGCACTTACCAAAAGGGATGATAATGCATTTTTTTGCATTGAGTTTAAGGTCATGACTTTGGAAACGATTTTTGTTTGTGTAAGACCATCTTGTAGGATGTCAACATCATTTGGAGATTCTATGACACTCCCAGTTTGCAGTCATCAGCAAACTTTATCAGTCACAGACCTCTAGTTTTAGCTTGAACTTTGGAGAAATAGATTCCAAACAGCAGAAGTCCCAGGACTGATCCCTGTGGAACACCACTGGTTACAGGTCTGCTGTAGGAGGTGGATTCCCCTAGGTTGACTATATGGGTTCTATCAGTGAGCCAGTTAATGACACATCTTATGATATAAGGGCTGATACCTAGCTGGGTGAGTTTGTTTATGATGCCTGAGTGGTGGATAGTATCAAAAGCCTTTGCTAAGTCTAGGTAGATTGTAAGCACAGATTTCCCCTCATCCAGGGCCTTGGTGACTGTCTCAAAGAAGTCCAACAGGTTTACAAGGCATGATCTCCCTTTCACAAATCTAAACTGAGTAGGGTCAAGTGTTTGGAGATTACCTACGTCTTTGTTGATAAGGTCCATGATGATTCGCTCCATGACCTTGCAGATAAGGCTAGTCAGACTAATAGGTCTATAGTTCCCAGGGTTAGTGGAAACATCACCTTTGTGCAAGGGGATACCAGTGGCCATTTTCCATTCAACTGGAATGAAGCCGGAGCTTAGACTATGACTGAAAAGAGTAAGCCGTGGTGCTGCTAATTCTTTTTTGAGCCCATGTAGGATGCAACCTAGTATGTTATCAGGTCCCACAGATGCTGTATTTTTGGCCTTAGAGAGGGCATTTATGACCTGCTCTTTAAAGATTCAAGGTACAGGACAGGTGGAAGGAATGTCATAGGGTATATGTGGTGGGGACAGAGGAGTGAAGCTTTCACAGAACCTGTCAGATAACAGGTTAGCTATATGCACAGGCTCACTATATGAGGTATTATTAATTACCAGTTCAGCACAAATCTTGGCCTTTTAGGTTATGGATGTAACTATAGAATGCCTTATGGTTGTCCTTACCTGAGGAAGCTAATTTGCAGTCATAGTTTGCTTTGAAGGATTTCCCAAGAAGTCTTATTTGCTTGTTTAAGCCGAGGAGGGAGTGTTTCCAATTTAGGGCTCACTCCCTCTTATTCCTAGACAGCAAATTCTTCCACTTATTATAAACCCTGTTAATGGCAGTTGCCCACCAGGCAGGTTTGCTCTACCTTGAGGAGCTTGTTTTGTCCCTATCAGGTATGGACAAGTCAATGCAGTTATACAGGTGTTTGTATAAAGCACTGGTGCAGAACCTGGCATAGTAGCCAGTTCCATCTGAGGGGAGAATGTGCAGTAAAGCTATTTATACCATCCCATAAGAGGTTATAATCTGCTTTGGATACGTTTTTCAATTTAATTGCTGCTGGGGGGGGGGGGGGGGGCAAATGTGATAGTTACTTCGAATGAGACTGATTTGTGGTCAGATCTCACTAGGGAAGACCTCACAGTGGGGGTGCTACAGTGGTCCCCCATATTGGTAAGCACCAGATCCAGGATATTGGCACCCCTTGTGAGGGTGTCAACCAGCTGGTCTAGTGCACGGGAGTTAACAAAGTCCAGGAACCTTTGGGCAAGTGAGTTTGAGCACGAGTAATTTACCCAGTGAATGGATGGGTAGTTAAAGTTGTACAAAACCAAGATGTTCAGATGTATCTTGATAGACTCAAGTATATCCAAATAGGCAGAGTGGGTGCCCTAATTGGGTCTATATCAGACATCGAAGTTTTAATATCAACCCGTTTTAATCGAATGCTAAAAATAGTGAAGTTGCAGAACACCGAATTCTTTCCTAGGGAAAGAATTTGGTTGGCCGGTTCTGTGGCTTTGCTATTTTCAGCGCTGTAGTGGAGATTTATGGGTCGGATTCAGGTAAGTCTGCGATTGTGTGGTTGTTAGGATTAGGGCACGGGTTAGGTGAGTTAGGGTTAGGGCGCAGGTTAGGTGAATTAGGTTTAGGGGCGAGTTAAGTGAGTTAGGGCGCGGGTTAGTTGAGTGTGCAATAGTGATGGACCTTAGGGTTAGGGTTTGGGTTAAGGTAAATGGATAGATAGTAGTGTATGTATAGTTTAGTGTAGGGTTCGACAAGCTTTGCTATCGGTCGACAGGTGACAAGGGGCAGAACTTACGACTTCCGTCAAGCAGGAACTGAAACGGCATGTTTTTCACTTAAAGAATGGATGAACGACGGTGGTCAGCGTGAATTTAAGAATAATATTTCAAGTAACAGTGTGGGGACTGTCGACAAACAACTATTACACTTAGAGAAGGAATTACTTAAATTCAAGTAATTGTAAGTTGAAAACAAATATCTTAGAGAATGCCTGCGTCGTGAGCATGTACCGAAGGGACTGAGGACTTAGAGATTTCCTACAGGTACAGTTCAAGGCTCAGACTTTCATAAAGAGCTAATAGCAATGTTCAACAGGCATGGTTGTGAACTGCTGGAATTACTTATGGAAGACAATGACAGGAAAAATGAATATATTAAAAAATGTTATTGATGAATGTGACACAAGGCTGAAAAGTGATTTGGGTTTTGCCTTTAAGGTAGATAATTACAGGGCAATTTTTGTGAATATTGAAAAAACAGTTGATGAACTCATTAATAAAAAGAGTAAGAAACTTGAGAGAGACAAAAATGAATACGAGACTGGAAAAGCATATCCTTTGCCCAATATGAACAATAGAGCACAATATATGGGTGATGAAACTAATAGGGGTGATGTTAATAATGATGTTGTGAATGTTAATGTTGGGGGGGTGGTAATGAAATTATTGATGAACTAGCAGTCCCTTTAGAAGTAGCACTGAGGAGGTCAGAATGCCTATTGAACCGAACAAGGCAGAACAATTACAACAGGGAAATGGGGAACAATGTGAATTACAGGAATTCATTCTCCAACAAGGGTTACCATCACAGAGGACGTGGGAGGGGAGCATTCATCAGATAGTAAATGATGTTAACACACAAATGTTTGCACAAATTATTAACAACACACGGAGATTTCAAGATTTTCAATCTTAGTGAAATACATGTGGCTGTTGAATGGGCAGACTTATTTCAAAAAGGTTTACATTTTGTTCCCACAAGGGTCCCGGTGGTTGAGACCATGTTATTAGAACTAAAAACCTTTGTTAGGAAGTTGAACCTTAAGTTTTATTTTGAAAATGAACAGTTGTATGTCAATGAAACACAATGTAAGAAATCCAGCACTTTTAACCCCCCTTTGCAACCTATACTACACAAATTTGAGAATTTGCGTTGCAACCAGATTAGAAAAATAGTGAAATCTAAGAAATATGATTACATATCTAACTTAACAGATGAAGAAAACACATTACTTAAAAAGATTGTCAACAACCAGTTAATTAGAGTGATGAATAGGCTTGCCACTCCTCCGTTTTTTTTCTGGACTATCTGGATATCAAACTGATTCTCTGGTAGTCCGGAAAACACTGTACAAACTCCGGTATACTGTTTCAAAAAGGAAACAGACTATCGGAGTTTGTAAATCGACTGATTTACTATGCTATCTTTACAGAAAAGCATAGTAAATCAGCCGAAAGCAGACAGCAGGAATGAAAAAAGAGAGCGTTCCTGCCGAGTAATGTCCTTGTGACATCACAAAATGGGTGGAATGTGGGCGGGGTGGGGTGGGGTGGGCGGGGTTACTTGTGATGCGAGGCACGTAGATTTACTCTGGTTTTAGCCACGAAGGAAGGTGGCAACCCTAGTGATGAAACCTGACAAGGGGGGGGATTGTGATCATGGACCAACGTGTCTATGTAGAACAAATGTTGCTACATTTGTATGGTGACACTTATGAAGAAACATCTGTTAATGAGATAAATATTGTCTATAGGTATATTGATATTACCTTGAATGACTTGTTGATAGATGGGCAAATTACAAACAGTGACTTGTTGATAGATGGGCAAATTAGAAACAGTGAGTTTAAGTTTCTTCAGCAAAGTGCACCCAGGATACCAACAATATTCGGAATCCCCGAAAGCCACAAAACATTGTGGACCCCCCGCTGAGACCCATAGTGGATGCTAAAGCATCCAAGATCTTCAATTTGGCAAAGTTTGTGGATTCTCACCTTAAACATGTTTTGGAAAAACAACAGCATGTGCTAAAAGACTCATGGGATTGCTTAAGTAAAATTAGTGGGAAGTTATACAGTGACAATTTAATTCTAGTCACTATTGATATTTAAGATTATTTTATGGTCATCCCCCATGACATTGGTATATTGTGGTTCTATGACTTCCTTTGTTTCAACACTTCATTGAGCCATGCTAGAATTTTAATGTTTAGAACATTGATGGAATTCATTCTCAATAACAACTTTATAGTTTTTGACAACCAACTTTTCAAGCAAAAGGTATGAGTGGCAATGGGGGCAGCGTGTGCCCCCCTTTTTGCCAATATTGCTCTAACACAATGGGAAATCAACTATGTGTTTAACAATGAGTTGTTCAAGTATTGTAAATTTTATGGTCGATTCCTGGACGATATACTTATTTTTTGGGAAGGTACACAAGAACTTTTGGACAGGTTTTTTGACCACTTAAATGATTGTACAACTTTTTAATCCTTTACCATGGAGACAGCAATGTATAGAATTCACTTCTTGGGTATAGAGATAAAGAAAGATAACATTAATAAGTGTTTTATTTCAACTATTTACAGAAAGCCGACCTATTCCAACATCCTCTTACATTTTGAAAGTTGTCACCCCTTACACCAAAAAAGGTCTTTGGTGAAGGGGCAAGGGGTGAGGTTGGCTAGAATGGTGAGTGATTTAGAAACATTTATTGAAGAAATTGAGAAACTGAGGGGCATGTTACTGAGAAGGGGGGTACCCAGATGTATTCATTGACCCTATATTATTGGAAGTGAAAACAAAGAGAAATGATGGACATTTTTTCCCATTGTTAGGTGTGAACTTTAAAGCCACCAATGTAGAGGCTGTGAGAGTGAACATTGGTAATGTGAGTGACACAACAGTTAGGATGTTTAACTGGGCTATGATACTAACATATAGCCCAGGGTTTTATGGCATCAAGGAGATTATTACAAGCAATTGGAGTATTTTGACCAATGACCTGGAAAATAGGGAGAAGGTGGGTGAGAAAACACTGGTCATTTACAAGAGGAACTCTGGCATCAAGAATTTAATAGAAAGAAGTTCTTCTGGGGAGAGTTCAGGGTGAATGAAAAAATGTGGGCAATGTGCACAATGTAGTCATGATTTGGAAACAGAGAGTGTTTACATTATGGGATACGGAGAGGTTAAATTGAGACAAAAGCTCAGTTGCCTCAGTAAATGCATAATATACATTGCAGTTTGTCAACAATGTAGACAGTTTTATATAGGGAAAACATAAAATGCCCTTAAAAATGTATATATCAACACACTTATGATATACATAGAGTAAACGTGAGTAATGCATTGGCCAAGCACATTTTTGAATGTAGTGGTTATTCCTTTAAATTTGTAGGCTTGGAGCAAACAGTGGACAAAGGAAAAAGAGGTGGTCCGAAAGAAATTTATTTAGAACACAGAAAATTAATATGGCAGCTTAGATGTAATGCAACAGTCCCCCCAGGTTTGAATGAGACTGTATCTATTTCCAGCTTGTTAAAATTAAGATCAGATTTTCATATGTAAAAGTCCCATACACAATAGGTTGCATGGATTTTATGGTCTTTAGGAATACTATATATATTTTTTATTTAGTTTTGGTAAGTTCAGATGCATTTAATAGATTTACTACTGATTTTAACACTGTTGGCAACAACCAAATGTATTTTTGGTTAATGTTATTTATTGCACTTGCAGCAGTTTATGACAACTGTATTGTAACATTTAAAAAAAAAAAAAAGATAATGAGGGGAGTGCTTTTGATGATCATGTGATGGGGAATGATAATTTAAGCATGTCAATCAGTGGAATATGTTTATTCTGATGATGTCAATGGCTTAAGGCCGACTAAAGAGCTAAATAAACTATGGTTACTGTGGACTATTTTGCTAATGGTTTCTGTCATCTTCTATATCTAAAGTCATGGTTTGGTCTTTCTTCCTTCTTCAGTGTAGGGTTAGTAGTAGGATTATAAGTGCATGTGTGTGTATTGATATTTTTTAGGTGTGCTTGTGTTGTGTGTATGTGTTTCGGAATAGCAATTTTTTTCCCAAGGAAAATATCTGCTGTTCTGAATGTTCGATATTATGTGGTTTAGATATGTTAAGTTCGATGAAATAGCATTCGCTATTTTCATCTTTCGATAATGTGATATAAACACCCCTAATTCATGGAGGAGGTCCTGTAGCTGGCAATGACTTGAATAGGTTCCCTACCAACAGTTAGTTGCACTTGAAGTATCTCCAGGGAATCATACCGTTTTACCAATCTGGAGGTGTATTTATCTTTAATGAATATCAATACACTCCCTCCTTAGTTTTCCTGCCGTCAGTTTGTGGTCTGAATGTGTGGAACAAGGTGTAGCCTGGTATGGTTGGGGTGCTCTCCCCAGTCTTGAACTAGGTCTCCATGACTGCACAAATGTCTAAGTCTTCCAAGGTGAGGACTGCTTCCCATGAGTGCAGTTTCATGTTGACTCCTAGCGTTTACCAGCACAACCTTGAGGTTATTTTTAGATGGAATTTTATGTTGATTATTTTGTCCTTGAGTCACTGCCTAAAAAGGCACTATGGGGGTTGGCAAGAGCCTTAGCCAGTAGCTGAAATCCCAGGAGTGACAGATGAAGACCATCTCTGGCAAAGCATTAAGGTCTGTCGATCATATCACGAGACATTTATTTTTGTGTCCATCAGTTTGGCTATCAGTAGTGAACCATATTGGCTAACAGTTTTTAACTCATTGTCATTTCTGATAGCTTGATAAACTTTTCTAGTCTCTTTCTTGTCAAAGATCTAGTTGTGATAATGCTCTTCACAGAAGCAGTAACATGTTTGGTATCTGACAATAGCTGATTGCATATAACACTTCTTAACACTTCTACATATCAAGTCTGTCATGACTTATTGTTTTTCAGGCACATGGATTGCTCTGCCATTGAACCTCCTCAAACTGATTACCAGCTTTTGACATCTGGGTGGCACTTTGTGTAGCTCACAGGAATTAATTAGTGGAACCAATGACTCCTTGTCAGTCTGAAGTTAGAAACTCTTGAACATATACACTTGCAATGCAGTCTTCCTTTTGGGTCCCTATTAGATCAATGAAAAATCAAAATCTCTAACGGCTTAGAAGTCGAAAATGCCGTTCTTCATAATCACTATTGTGAGATTGAGGTACAGTGAAGATAGGAAAATTTGCCCTTCCCTCACTGTAGTGTGATCTCAGAGTTGAAATATATATTTAGCAGGGGGTGTGGGGGGGGGGTGCATTTCCGCTCATGTGAGCATTCAAGATTTTGAAATTTCGTCTATATAATATAGACCCTTTATATCTGCCAATATCCTAGGTCAGCATCCACTAAGATTCTGAAACAAGATGAAACAGGACATAATACGTATTCCTTCATCTTGCAGGTATACCTTAACTACCAGCATCAGCACTCACAACTGTCATCTTAGTAACATCATATTATGGTAGCCCTGGAGCTGTTGTTAACACTTGTCTTGCTCTGCTGAAAGCTTCAGGTTGTGCATTTCCGTACTATCAGGGGACATGTTTCTTGGATGTAGCACAACTGATAGATATAACAAGAACCTTCCCAAGAGGATAATCATGTCTAGGGCTTGCCTTAACTCAGTTACACAAGATGAACTCCTTATCTCAGCTTTGACATTGCTTACATCTGGTCTGATTCCACAAGTACTTATTCTCTGACCAATGCAGTGAGACATACCCCCGGATTCACTATCCTTCCATACAGGACTAGCTTAGTCCTGCACTGAACCGGACATTTAGGAGCAGGACTGCAGCCCGCCATGCATATTAATGAAGGTGTAAGAGTGCAGGGGGCGTGTTTGAGAGCACAGCTCACAGAATATACACGCCCTAGCAATGACGAACAGCAGACAAGTTATAAAAAAATTAGCAAGACCGCTCATAAGTGTACACATACCCCAAGCGTCATCCCCCCATGTGTACAAAAGCAATAGTTAAAACAACAAATATAAAGACTTTTTTTATGAAACAGATTAAATTTAACCATAGGTGCGCAGGTTTACCCATTGCTTAGCTATGGGTAATGCAGCTTAAATGGCAGAAGAGGATAAAAATCAAGATATATGCAAATGAAGCAGTACAGCAATAGTGTAGTGGGCAGAGCATTCACCTTATCAGCAGTCATTCCAGGTTGAGTCCCACTGCAGCACATTCCATTTTCCATGTCAAATCACTTTATGACCAATATTTTTAGTTGCATAACATACTAAATAATATATATTTGTGAACTAGAGTACTGCATTAAATGCAGATGTGAGGTGTCATTGCCATAATTTTGCAAAGTCTACAGATAATCATATGTGGTATATGTACACAAGAATCAGGGATACAAATGGAAGGGAAAATCTGTAATGAATGATAACTCCATACAGCGCCCCAATCCCCCACCTTCCCAAGAACCATTAGACATTACTGTCTAAATTAGTGAGTGGTAATTAGGAGTAAGCACTAGTAAGCAAGTGCAAGCACTATTAAGCAGTAGTAAGTGGGAGTAAGTATATGTAGGCACTAGTAAGTGGGTTTAAGCCCATTTGCGTGGGGGTAAGCAATGCGCATGCAGGTTAAGCAATACTGAAGCTAACTCTCTGTAAGCATATTTAACCAGAGGTTGTCATTGCTTACCTTCATGCAAACCTGCGCAAACCCACTTACAAGTGCTTAAAAGTGCCTTAATCACTCTGTATGCAACAGCCGCTGTTCTGGCCAGAAACAAAATAAACAGCCTTTGCAGGTCTTGAACCCAGGACCCTGTACACTATAGTCATAGTAGTTAACCACTAAGCCATCACAGCAGTAAATAAGATTGAGATATCACCAAACAAATCCTCACTATAGGAAAATAAAACTGAACATGTGAAAGGAATCTATATATAGTCTTATGTTGTATAACCTACTACATAACATAACATAAATATGTGAACTGGAGTACTGCAGTAAGCCCAGATGTGAGGTGCAATTGTAATAAAGTGTTGAAGTCCCCTAATAAACACAAGGACCCCATACAGTGTACATACACATGAATCATGGATACCAGACACATATATAACATGTAATGAATAATAAATCAATGCCAAAAAGCAAATATAATGCAAATTAAATATTAAGCAACGCTAAGCATAGCACAGCCCAGCTTAGTAGGTGTAAACAATGTGTAGGCCAGCTAACTCAATTTTCCCATTGGTATGCCCCTTTAAACAATGCCAACTTTAGGTAAGCAGGTTTGCCTATAGCTTAGCCTTTTCAAAACTGTCCAATCACACCAAAGTGCAGGAAATCGGCCCTATTTAAACCCAACAGGTGGAAATACATCTCATAACTGGTTGTAGTTTCCCCTTGCAGGCACTATGTCTGGAATAGGAGAGGGTGTATGCTTTCAGGAGCAGCGCTGGGGCATCCAGGAGTCCAAAGTCATGGCAGGACTCCTTGTCAAAGACCATGAGCAGAGACTGCTGCAGGGCCAGTACCAGGGTTCCCAATATAAAGCAGAAGCCTGGGACCATCTTGCCCGTGACCTCAACAGTGCCACTGATATACCCCGAACTGGTGAGCAGGTCAGGCATCACTACGCTGACCTGAAGCAGTGAAAGGGGGAATCTCTTGGATCAGTGGATCCAAGAGGCTGGGAGGACAGGGGAGGTCCCAGCTGTGTGTAAGTATCACTCCACTACCTGTTTAATAAATGCCAGCTCATGTATATTATGGATAGGTATGGCTAAATATTCCTCTTGGAAGTACTACACAGTATGCTGCATGCATGCAGGTAGCAAGTGGAGGACACTGATTGGTGCAGAGGCCATCAACTGATCATGTGCATCACCTACAAAAGCCATGCTGCAATCTATTCAAAGTAGCTGAATCCATTTACTGGGGAGAGAGAGAGAGAGAGTAAAAGAAAGTTAAATTGAATGTGAAACAAACAAACAATCGAACAAACTAAGAAAGAAAGCTGGCTAAAGGCCAAGCCAAAGGAGAAGAAAAAAAATCCTTACAAGGACACTATCCAGAACAGACCTAATTCCCACAACAGGTATGCAAAGTATATACGCATGCAATTGACTGTAGTACTTGGTCCTTAACAATGGGACAGATGATGTGGAATGATTTATATGTGCCATCAGGTGTTGTAATGATGTTCAGCTGAACAACTGCTAAGGACACTAAAGTCTGTCACTGTGGGTAGTGGGCCATAACCATCAACTGTACAGAGCAGCACTGACTGATAACATGTAAGCCATCATAGTGTGTGCTGTGTAATGGTAAACATGTATATTACTCTGGCCAATAGCTGGTAGTGGAAGTAATGCCATAATGATGGACACATGGGTTCCACAACCCACCACATGCAGGATACTCAGGTTAACCTGAATTGTAGCATGCTGGAATGCCATAGGTATGTAATAGTGTTACCTGCAATCTGACCCTACATATACCCCCTGATGTTAGGCTGTGTCCATATGTGGCACATGTCTGTGTTGTAGCAAGGCAGAACAGTGCAGCTGTGCAAAAAGATGTTTTGAGACTGTGGACCTGATGTCTTAATGTACCCCATATATAGGTATGTATATATATATATATATATATATATATATATATATATATATATATGTGTGTGTGTGTGTGTGTGTGTGTATGTATGTCCACAGATATACAGATACCCATATGTAGACATACATAAACACATATATACATCATATATATCTACACATATATAGATATATATCTATATGCACGTCTACATATATACAAACACACTCACACATATATGTATGTAAATACATGTCCCCTATATTACCACCCAGTGCTGCATGCTATGTGTGAGGGAACAGCACATATAGCAATACACACAGATATATACAGCTGTCAGTGTGTGCAACATGGACTGGTATGTCACATGTGAACTCCTTGTTGGGACCACATTGCCCTTGTCTGTGAAGTAGGGAATGGGAATATGGGGAAGTATGGCAGGTATAGTTATGGAGGTGGTCTAGGTTAGTAGATATAGAGGACAGCCTACAGGGGTGGTATGTAACACATGTGTTGGGTAAACACCCTGGATGGTGTGTGTTGTCTGCGATGTGGAAGCCCCATGGGCCCCAATATGGACACAATGGGAACAAGCCTCCCACCCACTGCTACTCTCAACAGAAGTCCATGTCCTAAAGGTGCCTGGCCTGGAGGCTGAGCAGGAGGAGCATGTGGACTCTGTGAATGTGTACTGCATGCCTCAAGGTGATGTAGCACATCCCACATATGTCTGTGGAGCCCACTATGGAACAGACCCTGGACCTGACCTCGGGGGACAAGATCATGTCTGTGTGTGCCCCCAGGGGTGCCAACATCCCTGAGGTGGTTCCACCTGAAGGTAGTGCTGGACCAGTACATGAGGAGGCCCCAGGGTGGGTTCCACATATAATGTGGTCCGGTAACATGGGCAGGTGAGTTTGGAGAGGTGGCTCTGCTGGTAAATATTCCCTAAACATGCTATTGTGTCTCTGTTATAGAACATATGTTGGTATTACTAGTCTACACAATCCCGGAACATGTCCAACAGCATGCATAGATATCCTCAATAACACAGAATGTCAGATGTGCAGCAGTCACATAGCAAGCATACCACAGGCATATATGGAACCATAGTGTCCCTGACAATGGCATGCAGCTGAATAGTCTGTAACATGCCAGCAATGATAGTGTCCACTCAGGGAACATGGCTACAAACACATAGCACAAAGTGTGGTACAATACAATATCTGTCCCACTGGTAGGTGATCTGTAGCCATACCTATTGAGTTGTGTGTACAGTTTGTTGTCACTGACATGGTGGGGGGGGGTGACAGAGATGTGTATTAAGAACTGTGGTAACTTTGTTGTATGAGTTGCTCAGACCTGTTCCCATCTTTATGTCTTTCAGGCAAGATGCCACATGGACGACTCCCTGCTTATTCGGCTGCTAAGAATTAAATAGTGCTAAACTACCTAATCCAGTACTACCCTGTCCTGTTTGTCCAGGCCACCCATGAGTATCAGGAGTGGACCGCCCTGTGGAACAACCTAGTCCACAAGGTCAATAATGTCAGATTGCACAACCGCAGTTATGAGCAGGTTTGACATCATTGTTCTGACCTGCTTTGCAATGCCTGTCGGCGTGCTGCTGCAGTCTGGGGGGATCACTTTGCAACAGGGGGGGGCCATGCTATCCATCTCCCATGACACATGTTGAGGAGCTCCTCACCAGCCTCATGGCACCTGCCCATCCAAACAGCCAACAACTGCCGGATACCATTGTGGAGGAGGGTGCTACCCACACACCAGCTGAGGAGTGTGCAGGTAAGGCCACAGGGCACATCAGTAGACTACTGTTGCATATGCATCCACATCTGTACAGGTAGATCATGCATATCTGACATGTCATATATATAGTTTGTTGCTGCATAGTAGTAATAAACAAATGTGCGTACATGGTAGCATTGTGGACATGTACTGTTGATGTACTGTAATGCTCCACCCACCCTGTAGCAATACCACAGGTGTGGCCACTGACTTTGCATCTCTCACCCTCTTATGTAGGTCCTTCCAGTATACCACCAAGGCAGCAGCTTGTAGCTGGTGCGTATGGTTTATGTTGATGCTTGCCAATACACTGGGCATGTAATGGCTATGGTATATTCCATGCACACATCTAACACACCTACCCAGGATGCATGCTGTACATGTGCATGTATTGTTGCTGTTAAATGCACAGCATCACAGTGGTGACCATGATGGAGTATTGGAAGGGTATGTCAAGACACCTGCAAGATAACAAAAATCCTGTCATTGTGGAATGTGTCCACAGGGAGTAACATAATGGTGGGAGACATGGCCTTCAATAGGAACATGTTGAAACATCACCCATATACAGTGCAACAACAGTGTATACACCAGTAGTACAATGGCAACTGTTACAGATTTACACTATGGCATAACATATTACTGTGGTCCACATTATTAGCTGGGACTAGGCTGTAACATGTGGTGTTCAGTGTATGGGACACTGCAAACTGACACACATGTGTAGGTCTTCCTTGTCTAGTATCTGCAAAAAGGCTGAAGGTGGGGAGGGGGTGTCAGCATGACACATCAGTGTACTATAGCAGGGATTCTAAGGATGCTAAGAATGGCTATATCTGCACACAGTCAGGTTCAGGAACTGTGTCAGACATAACCCTACCCCCACAGCAATAGTGATGGCAGTGTGTGAACACCAAGGGATGTGCACATGAGTAGACCTTGCAATCATGCAGATTTGGGGGACATGTGTAGGGCAGACTGAACATACACTGGCAAATGCAGATGGCCCATGCTAGTATACCCTGCCAGGAATAGTGACTGCTGTAGTACACATAATAGGTGTAACAAACTATCATGATAAGGGTGTGAACACATATGCACACACCGAGTGTATGCATCATGGTCAGCATCCACACACCTAACACATTCTGTAGATAATGCATGTGAATGTACAAGACATATGTCACATATCGGGCTCATGTACTGTTAATATATGCGGTAATGTGGTCCCAAGGCAGATCAAGGAAGGGTGCATCATATCAATAAGGGTGTGTACACTCCCTGTAGCCACTGTATGGTCTGACGGTTGTCAGTGTAACAGTATTGGATTGGTTATACATGGTCCGCTGATGTTGAGATCTGTAAAACAGACATCAGGCATTCACAAATGACATCTGTCCACATATCATCCCAGGTATGTGTTGCTAAAAACATAGGGGCTGTGAGCATTAGAGTTGACATAACTGACACAGTACTACACATTCAGCAATGGGTTGTACACCTGTGATGTTTGGTGCACAGTACATGGCAGGGTGCAGAACAGGTGCACAGCAATAATGTGTACATGGGTGTAGTAGTATCCAGGGGAAGGAGCATCACCTACTAACACAGTACATGCATCGCACACATGTATACTGTTGCTTGCATGGATTGACTACAGCTGCACTGCATGCTGTTGTGTACCATATGTTATGCATGTTGACAGATGGATAATAGGAGGACTGTGTGTATTATCTTTGTGCAACCTAACCTGTGTGTGTGTGTGTGTGTGTGTGTGTGTGTGTGTGTGTGTGTGTGTGTGTGTGTGTGTGTGTGTGTGTGTGTGTGTGTGTCGGTGGGTGGTTATTTTGTCTGTATGGTCACTCTGATAAAGTGGAGGGAGGTTGATGCATGTAGGATGCGTGTGTGCATGTGTGTGTGTGTTTGTGTGGGTGTCCATGTAGACACATGTGTGATTGTGGGGTTGTTCATACAGCAGTACTTCCCTTTGGGATTGTGCAGTACATGGACATGGACTGACACATGACACACCAGGAATACTTGTCATGTATGTAATCACAGGATAGCTGATAGTATAATAAGGTCTGTAGCATGGAACATGCATTGGGAGGGAAGGTAGACACAAGGCATACCCTTAATATTGCATTCAGCAGAGAGGTGACTAACAAACCAAGTATGCAGCACTACAGATGCATTGGGGAATTACTAGACAACACCAGGTAGTGTATCCATATATTACAGTTGTCACATGCTAGGTTGATTGAGTAGCATATCTGTCATGTACTGAGCAATACTTACACATGCCACTCCAGTGCGTGACATTATGGAGTGAACATAGTAGCCCCTCACATATAAGGGCTATGCTCACGATGACCGGACATATACAGGGTGAACACTGAATGACAGCAGTGAGGCCATGTAAAACCATTCCACTCAGGTCAGGGAGGTAATGGAGTAACAGGTCTTGTGTTGTGATCACTTGTCTAGGCATTTAGAGGAATGATGCGTTAATGAGTGGTATTATTGAGTGTATGTTACCAAGTGTGATGCAGGATGGAGAATGCATGGGAATAAACATGGGACTGTCTGTAAAGTCATGGACAGGTAGGTATTAAGGTGGTGTGTGTGTGTGTGTGTGTGTGTGTGTGTGTGTGTGTGTGTGTGTGTGTGTGTGTACTGTTATGCAATGCTGTACAGGTCTTAAAGTGCATTTCTTGTTTTCCCCCACAGGTGGCCAGGTGGGTCAGGGTCCCTCCTGCATGCAATCTGATGTTGGTGTCCATACAGACACTGAAGATGATGTCAGTAATGTTGAGGCACAGGTGGGGTTGTCAGGGGCCGAAACAGTGCCATCATTTGATATCCCCCTTTTAGTCACCCCAACCCCGCACACAGTGTCAGTGCCTATACGTACACCATCACCAGTGGCCATAGTGGAGGGACAGCTGGCGGTTGGTGGCAGTACACAGGAGAGTCTGGTATCCATGCCTACTGTATCTGGTCACAGCAGGTATAGCTGGATGTTCAGCAGGGCACCACATAGGCAGATGACCCAGGGTGCTCATGTTAGGGCTGCTGGTCATCATGCTCCTGGCAGTCACGCCACAACTGGTACCACCAGGTGCATTTTTCAGGCTGTCATAGTGGCACAGGCACATATGGAACATTACACAAGACAGGGCCTGAGGCTGCAGAGGGCTGCTCTCACATCTGCAAGCGAAAACTTCCGTGAACTGTCTGGTGCCAAATGTGCTTATACCAAGCTCATGGATAGATGGTATGGTGAGATGATGGGCCTCAACAAGCGTGGTTTGTCTGTGGTTGAACTTGTGGTGGGAGTGTAGCGATGGCCGCATGGACGTAGGCCAGCAACAGCAACAGCTGGCAGTCAATGTGGACGTGCTTGGACACCAAGGCACTCCTGTAGTGGCACTACCAGCCCCAGCACTGCAGGGGGAGTGCTGTCCATGCCACACCACAGCAGGCCATGAGCATGTGTTCCTGGCCAGTCCCAGGAGGGACCTGGTTCCAGCAGACATCTGTCATCATCAGAGGAGAGTAGCACATCGAGGCCTGTACCTGGACATGCCCATGGAACCCCTGGCATGTATTGTCTGCAGCTGTCCATAAACACCTGTATAGGGCAGACACATGGCAGAACTGTGTGCATGCATACCCACACACTATACAAACACACCTAGGGCAACCCCATACCTACACACACCACATCCCCATGCCCAGTTCACCTCATTACACCCCTCACCCACACACATGGTGTCAAATGTATGGCCCATCCTTGGCCTCTAGCAAACCAAAAACACATCCTGTGCACATGATGATACCTGTGCCACATCCCTGTCATCCATAACATTGATGTAGGGACAGACTAATATGGTTCTGATGCACATGGTGACTGTACTACAGTGTACCAAAGTACTGCAGTGTAACATGTTGTCAGGAGTAAAGTTTAATGCATACATGTCACGTAGTGTAGCCGTCCACCAATGATGCATTATAGCTGTTTGTAACACTGGTTGATTGTGGTCTCCATAATGTTATCCATTTGTGTTGTAGGTGTACATGTGTTAGCAGGAGGATGGTCTGCAGTCATATTCCACAATGGGGTATGGCACTGTGGTGACACCATGGCTGTGAAATATCTGTGGTACAGTTGAACACGTCACAGGTTTGTATAACAGTTATTACCTGTGCCACATGGACAGGTGACCTGCTGGGATGTATATAATTTGCAACCTGATGTAGACCCATCCACATACACGCACACTATTACTTGGCAACACTGGGACTGGACCCCTACCTAAGTATGTAGTGCTACTGAAGTGTGTGGCTTTTATTGCACACACCACACAGCGTTTAGGGTGAGGTGTATTCCAGGTTACATGTTACATGCAGAACATCCCCAGGCATGTACAGTATGCTAATGGGGGATGTAATGGTTGTATATGGACAATACATAGTGTGACATGCCATCATATACACATTAACAGACACATAACAGGCAGACATACATCCGAGAGACCTAGGCTTATCGCTGCTAACTAACGTGACCATGTGTCCAATGTGTTACAGGTAGGCTGCACACAGCGCACGCATAACTGGGCTGGATTGTGGTATCAGTTACCTGTATGGTTGATGGTTACAGTGGTCACCATAAAGTGGAAGATGGAACATATACCGGGTGTACCTTGGTGTAATGACAATGTACACAGCACCCACATCCTCCAGTGGATATTGTACTCCCTGAAACCCATGATGACACTCTGAGATACCCACCATCACACATTGCCCATGACTGAGATACAACCCATTGTATATCCCAACAGTGGTACTACAGGGATATGCATCTACTGTACATGCCACAGGCATAGTAGGGTGTTGCATTGTCATGCCTCACCTATGGGCAGTAACAACACTATCTGTACTACTGTGTGGCAATGGGTATTGTAATAGGAGTATGTGGCCTCTGAATGCTGTACCCTACAGATATATGGACATGCACACATACACACACTTGCCAGAACTGAATGTTTATCCCATGCCTATTGACCCATTTGTACAACTCTGTTGTGCTGGTACTGCAAGGCTCATGTAGCCGTAGGGCAAGGAGCGTAACAGGGTACATATAATGTCCCATACATCAGTAGACATAACTAACTATGGCAATGGGTGTTGCGGTGGTTGTGAAGGCCCTCATGGAATTCCCAAGTACAGCTGTACTAACACACAGACGCTGCTATCCTCAGTAATGCACACGTACACATGTGTCAGTACTGGGATGCATCACTGCAGATGGTCATAGCTGTGTACCTAGCTATTGTCCATGGAGAGATGGGTTGTGTAGGGGATGTGTGTACAGTGGCATCCTGCCACCTGCCATGTGGCAGCAGGCAATCTATCGACAGACACCACTATGGTGATGCTCAGGGTGACAGTGACATACATCAGCCAATCCTCTGAGCGCCTCCTGCACATGGTCACTGAGGTGATCAAGATGACATGTATGCAACATGTATTACAACACATGGTTAGTGTCTGTGATGGAGATCTGTACCCAATCATGTTCTGTTAACTGTGGTAGTGTAGTGGAGGTACCCATGGTATGTGGTGCATACAGGGTGTTGTCTCCTATATGTGCCAGTTCTTACACAGCTGGGCAGACATGTCAGTGTCAATCAAGCATAGGTTGTCTGTACATATCTCAGCTGGATACCTGCCATCTGCACATCTGTACAGGGACTGTCAGTCATCAGCTTGGCAAGTAGCTATGCAGTAGGATGAATGTGGTGACAGATAAACTTTTGACAACAATATGTATGCCATAACTACATGTTGGAAGCCCTCACTAACATGTGCTGTACAGACGGTAATCTACAGTTACATTCCACATGTCAGATCATTATCCAGTAGGGGATATATATCGTGACAGAGCTCACACACCAGTGACACAACAAGGAGGCCTCAGAGTCCAGCTATGCCTGCACCAGTGTCTGTTGTCAGTACTACATTTAGCACTCTACTCTTGCCTGGGAAAGCACTGTCAACAGTAGTACCACCATGATACACTACATGCCAGTGTGACAGCACATACCCTGGGCTACTACCCCTGTATGTAACACATTCACAAGGATAACAGTGCTGTACAGGCCTCGTATACTTGTGTGTCCCAGACATGACACTCACACTCCTTGCTACTGTACTGACAGCACATAGGTGCATGTATTGTACATGGCATTACATACACTTATTACAGATGTCATTACCCTGCTATGTTATTGGACTGGGTGGTGAGAACTGGTTACCAGGGCTAAGCCATGCTTAGCAGGTATGAACATTGCTCCAATATAACAGCTAAGCTAATTTGTGCACTGGTAAGCGAAGCCTACACTGTGTAAGCGCCTGTACATTTACCTGTAGTTTAGCATCGCTTAGCTTCACGCAAACCCATGCAAACATTCTTAAAGTTGCTCAAAACTGCCTTAACCACTATGTATCCGACAGCCCCTGCAGATCTTGAACCCAGGACCCTGTACACTATAGTCACAATACTTAACCCCTATGCAATGGCCACTGCGATGACAGCTGTTGTTTTTCCAGTATATCTGTCAATACACATATTGATTAGTACTGAACAATTCCCTTTACTTCCACAATTGTGTAGTACTTATTATTAATATGACTGTTGCATCACATATGTTGTTTTATCATAATGTACAAATATCAGATACATACAGTGAGATACATCTGGGAAGGTGTACACAACTGTGATGTTTACACATGACAGGAATATGGATATATACATATACATATGTTGATATATGTCTACGGGTCTAGGACTGATGCTCGACGGTACTTTTCACTGAAGGCTTAATGGCCGGGCATATTTATGCGAAAGTCCTTTTAACCGAAAAAACACTTTTGCGTATGTATGCCTACAGCCAGAGGGAGTCGTGGGTAAATGACTGTTGTGGAGATCGTACTACAGTGCGGGTAAGGGAATTTTTTCCTTTCCTCCACTGTAGTGCGATCTCGGAGTGAGAATATTAAAGTAGGGGGTGTGGGGGGCACAGCCCCCCACATGGGGGTGCCCCCCTGCATAAAGACCTTTTTGTTGTTGTTTTTTTTTTTTGACGGACTTTAATGAAAGTGCTTTTTCTGTAAAAGCGCTTTCGTTAAAGGGCGTTCGGTGATTTTGAATTCGGACTGTTGAACTTTCATTCAACAGTCCTAGATCCATGTCTACATGTACATACACATGTATACTCATACATATGTCTGTATACACATCTGTATAGTGCATCATATATATGGCATGTGTAGATCTCTTTGTATATATATATATATATATATATATATATATATATATGTGTGTGTGTGTGTGTATATATATATATATATATATATATATATATATATATATATATATATATATATATATATATAGAGCTATATATGTATGCACATCCTATGTGTACAGATATGCCTATTTATGTTGTTTATGTAGATATATATGTAGATATCTATAACTATATGTGCATACATATCTATTCTGATATGCCTATTACTGTCACTATATATAAGTATATGTTCCTATGTGTCTGTATCTGTATATGTGTAGACCTATATTTCTGTGTGTGTGTGTGTGTATATATATATATATATATATATATATATGTATATATATATATATATATATATATATGAGTGATTATTTGTATACATATGTATATATATATATATATATATATATATATATATATATATATACATATATCCATCTATGTATGTAGATATGTATATGTGTATATATCTATACAGATATATGGATAATTATATATATATATGTCCAGAACATGGAGTGGAGTCCTACCTCAGCCCTAATAGTCCCAACCTCTTAGTGCAAGTGGATGTCAGGTATGTATTGCAGGTATATATGTAGACTGTTACTACTGTAATAGGGGTTATCTTAACAGACATGTGTGTGGGAGGTCACATCTGCTTTTAACATGTGTGCCATTGGCTACTGACAGACATCCTAAGGACATCATAGTACAGTACCACTGCAAGCACAGTAATGATCCTGTGGACTACAGCAGAGATATGGCCAATAAATGTGGACAGTCTGACACACTCTGGTCAGTCCAGAGGTATACACAGAACCCCTTAGTGCAAGACATGTGGACCAAGCCTGAGAATGTGGATGTTAACAGCCATGTAGATGGGTATATCACATAAATACTGGAATACATATGCCCACATAGGTTAATAACCACTGGTGCAGTGGTCACATGGCCACATACTACTCACTACTTAGTGAAATACATCTGTACAGCATCCCACTGCTTTGTCAGAAATACATGACAGTTACAGTGGCCCAGCAGAGTACATCTGGCAAATATCTGGTCATATCATCACACTGGGTAAGTACACTAAGCTGCTAAGCTTGTAACAAAGCACTGTGCAAACTACAGGCAGACTGCCACAGCACTGGTCTACATTTCTTATGGGGGAATACACATGTACCTGCAAATATAGCAGGCTCTACAGGCATGTCACAGCACACAGTAACATACATCTCTGTGAAGGTGCATACCCACAACCAATGGGAACACAGCCACAGCCACACATGGTAAGCTAGCTTAATATTACAGTATATGGACTGTCTGATCAACACCATCCTCATATGTGCCACTCACACAGTCAGTCATATCTGCACCAGCAAACAACACACATAAATACACTAAAACATACTTGGAGGCTCTAAATAAAAATCTGCCTAAGCAGCAGAGACCTCCAAAGCAGACATCCAAGCAACCTCCACCATCTAACAACAACAACGCATCACATACTTCACAAAGTCAGTGTGCCACAGAACCACAGCCCCTAAGGCTAAATAACACACCCAATACACTAGTAATAGGTGACTCTATTGTCAAGCACACTGACGTTCCATTCACTAGACTGAACAAGGAGAAGGTTACTGTAAGCTGCCTGTTGGGTGCCAGGATCCACCACATAACACAAGCACTTAGGTCACTCCAAAACAAGTACAAATATGACTCTGTCATTGTACATGTTGGTGTGAATGAACTGAGACATACCTCCCTGGACTACATGAAAAGAGACATAGAGGAGCTCTCTCATCATGTAGCCCAGGCTGGTATGACCCTGACCCTGTGTAGCATCTTGCCCTCACTAAGAATGATGCCACAGTATAAAGAAAACATGATCAGTTTTAACAATTGGCTAAGCTATTGGTGTTGTTCAAAGGGGATCCAGTGTCTGTCAGCCAGGGATGACATGCTCGACATGCCATGCTGCTTCACCAGAGATGGCTTGCACCTGTCACCCTTAGGCTTTCGAATACTGGCCAAGGCTCTTGCCACCCCCATAGTGCCTTTTTTAGGCAAGGCTCAAAAGACAAACCCACCTCCATAAACAACACAAGTAACCAAAACTGAGGGTAATGCTACTCAATGTTAGAAGTCTAAACCTCAAAATTCACGCACTTGAGGCACTCCTCAGCATGGAGAAAATTGATATCTGTGCAGTAACAGAAACCTGGTTCAAGGCTCCAGAGAGCACCCCAGCACTACCAGGCTACAACTCATATCATACCTTTCGGCCTCAGAACCCGGACCGAAATATGAAAGGAGGGGGTGTATCCATTTTCATAAGGGAAACCCATACCTCCAGGTTAGTAGCACAGCACGAGGCCTCGGAGAACATCCATGTGCAACTAACAGTGGGCAAAGCTGCTTTTCAGATTGTAGCTTGCTACAGTTCACCCACCATGTCTCAGGACCCCCACTCAGCATTCCTGAGAACATTGGAAAATATGAAGATTCTACCAAACACCATGATACTGGGTGATTTCAACTATCCAAACATTGACTGGGAAAACTACTCAAGTACAAACTCCTTTGGCCAACATTTCCTAGAGTTATAAACTCAAACGCCCTGGAACAACTGGTCACCATGTCCACAAGAGGCAGCAACATATAGGACCTGATCATCACCAACATGGAAGATCAGTGTTCCACACCAGAGGTACACCCCTTGCTGGTAAGATCAGACCATAAACTAATCACAATGGACATCCACATCCTGACCCCACCCCCAGTCAAGAAAACCACTGTGAAAAACTTTTTAAGAGCAAACTTTACACTCCTCAAGATGGAGGTGGAAAGTTTCAAAGCCCCCTTGCTAAAGGATAATGCTTCCCAAACCACAGTATCCTTTACAAATGCATTCTATGACCACCTACAGGAATGCATGGAATGAGCCATCCCAAGTAAAACCAAGACTTACTCCTCCAAAAAGAGGAAACTAGTCTGGTGGTCCCCGGCCATAAACAAGCTATACAACAGAAGGAGGAAACTATTACATGATAAAGCAAAATCCCAAAAAGGAAAGGCATTCCTGATCAGTATTAGCAAGAAACTACGATCCCTCATAAAATCATCCAAGGCCAGTTTCAAAAGAAAAATTGCCAAAGACTCTAAAGGTAATCACAAAGCCTTCTTTAGCTATGTCAAGAACCTAAGTGGCAACTCTCAGATCTGCTCTAAGCTAGTGCAAAATGGCAAAAAATAGACTGAACCAACTGACATTGCCAACATCCTGGCCGACAGGTTCAGTGCAAACTTTACCCCCCCACCCCCAAAAGAGCCCGTGTCCATCCCAGAAGAATGTAGAGCCCCAGACATCACAGACACGCAGGTGAAAACAGCCCTCTCCAAAGCCAAAAACACAGCATCAATGGGAACGGATGGTATCCCAGGCTGTGTCTTATACAAGCTCCAAAATGAACTAAACCCTCACCTAAATTCACTGTTCAAACTTAGCCTTACCACGGGATATGTACCCAAGGAATGGCATACAGCAACAGTTATCCCACTCCACAAAGGTGGTGCCACAACAGATTGTGGGGACTATCGCCCTATAAGCCTGACTAGGCTGGTCTGCAAAGCTATGGAGTGCATCATCATGGAACTCATAAACAAAGACATTGGGAACCTCCAGATACTGGACCCTACCCAATTCGGCTTTGTTAAAGGTAGATCCTACCTCCTAAACCTAGTTGACTTTTTTGAAACAGTTACCAAGGCCATAGATGAGGGAAAGGTAGTCCACACAGCCTACCTGGACCTTGTTAAGGCCTTCAACACCATTCCCCACTCTGGCATTATAGATAAGCTCACCAGCATGAACATTAACCCCTATGTCACGAGATGGGTTGCCAACTGGCTCACGGATAGAACTCACATGGTCAGAGTTGCGGATGCCATGTCCAACTCTAAACCAGTTACAAGTGGCATCCCACAGGGCTCAGTCCTGGGACCCCTCCTGTTTGGTATATACTTCTCTGAGGTACAGGCAAGCACGGGAGGACTATGGCTGACCAAGTTCACTGATGACAGCAAACTGGGGGCCATAAATGACTCTCCGGACATCCTCCAGAAGGGTCTCATGGAAACAAATACCTGGTGTCAGAACCATGGCCTCAAGCTAAATGCCAAAAAGTGCATAGTCATCCCTTTTGGGAAAAACAAAGTGCCCACGAATTATCACATAGGTGGTAATCCATTAAGTATGAATGATGTAATTAGGGATCTGGGGACCCAGGTAGATAGCAACCTCTCCTTTGATAATCACATTGCCAAAGTGGTTAGAAAATCCTTCTATGTAGCCCTCCTAATTACAAAAGGGTTCACATCTAGATCAAAAGAGGTCATCGTGCCTCTCTACTTATCACTCATTAGGCCCATAATAGAGTACAATGCCCCATTTGGAATGTACCTTGCACGACACTTGCAACAGCTGGAAAGACCACAGAAGTACCTCACCAAGAGGATCATGGGCCTCAAACAGATACCCTATGCAGCTCGACTAAAGAAACTCTAGCTCTACTCTGTTGCTTACCGTCTGCTCAGAGGTGATCTCTGCCTGATGTACAAGGCCATGTCCAACCCAGAATTAATGGACATGCTCCACCTCAAGAAAACCAAATCTCTTAGAGCCACATGCTCCAGCGAGTTAAACCTCACCACAACAATAAACAGGACATGCTGGAGAGACAGATTCCTGTCCCAGAGACTTCCCTCGCTCTGGAATAGAATCCCAATTTATGTTAGGCAGAGCCCTTCACTGACTCTCTTCAAGAGAAATCTTGACGAGTGGATGGGAAATCGTAAATTTACCCCTGAGATCACTTCAATGGCCCTGCTAGAGAGAGGCACAGGAAACTAATTTAAAAGGGAGGTGAAAGCTGACACATTCTGACTAGGTTTATAAATGCCCTTGGGCAGATAGCCTAGTACCTACCTATGAACCTATGAACCTATGAACACACTAACCCTACATATACTGAGCCACTACACAGTGTGGTCTGATGCCTTTCTGTGGTATGGGACATGTGTGTGTTTGGCCCTACAAACCTGTAAGCCGGTAGGGTACCATACACTGGAGCAGCATGTAACATCAGACAGAACAGGACCAAGAACAATGACATCTACCACAATCTGTACACAGGCCAAGGTACATATTCACCATACACACACTGTCAACAATCACCATAAGTACACAGATCACAGTACTGTACACACAACCACAGAATGCCCAGGTTATGTCCTCAAATATAAACCTTACTATACATAACATGTGTAGCAGTCTGATATCTCACTGGCTTGTTATCAGATATGATGTCAATAAATAATGGTGTACAGAACATATGCACCTCTTACTGCATGACATATGTGCAAAGGTTGACAGGGTTGTGGCTGAAGGCACAAACACAGGGCCAATATTGACATGTTGTTGTGATAACCTCATACATTTACTGTTGTAACAGGGCTTGTTGTGACATATGTCCTATGAGGGATATGAAGTCAGTAACTCTCATGGCTGTCACCATGTACTGACTGCAATCCTCACACTATGCTTCTGAAATTCTCAGATAGGTGTTCTGTGAGTAACACAAGAAACAAAAGACACCACACATTGCCCAATCTGCAGATGACCCTACAGATGGGGGTTTCCTCAAAAACATAGCACTGTCAGGACAGGTATTAAAACATGTAGACCAGCCATATCCACACATACCCTGTTAAACCGACATTACTCCAAATGCAGAATAGCAACACTTACATTCTGTAGTCACGTCAGTCAAATTCCCCTCCTGTGTATTGGCCTGTTTCTACAGTGTATGTTGTCAGAGGTAAATACCAAATCCATATGTGATGCTGTTTGCCAAACACTGGATCTAGGTCCTGCTCACAGTGAATGAAAAGGCCCAACACCAACATGATGTTCCTAGATACTGGAGTGTGTTTCCATGCAATTGGCTATGGGAATGTTACCACAGCTGTTCCACATGCAATAAGCTAGAGGAGGGCTGCAATTCATGCAGAGGCCATCAGCTGATCATGAGCATCATTTACAAAACACAAGCTGCTGCCTAAGCAAAGCAGGTGCAGTTCTCCACATCCACCAGAGAGGGAGTGAGGGAGACAGACAGAGACAAAGTAAGTCAGGGAGGGGGTGGGAGAGTAAAACCTAAGCATGTTTGTGTCACACACCTACCAGTACAGGGATTCAAACCCCTGACTGACTATGTATTGCTATCACATGTCTATGCAGTTATTGCATGCGCCACATAGCTTACATGTTGAGGAGCTATATGTGATGGTGAGTGACATCTGTAACAGTGATATGGTAGCGATATGGTAGGTGTAGTACACATACCTGTCCACATGAACTGGTGTCAGCGTCAACACAGTCACACTCTCTCAGGGACTCACACACATTGACACAATTGGCAGGGTCAGGGATACACTTTCTAACTAGTTAGTTTGCCACAATACAGTAATGTGCAGGTAACACATGCATCCCAGGGGTTATCCAGAGGTTATATGGGCAAAGGGTATGTGAAGGTGTCTGACATCAGACAGCATGCTTCAGTATGCCAATGGGAGTTGTAGTGAGTGTGAATGTGGTCGAAGGCATCATACATCACACACACAGACACAGGGTGCCAGTACTGACATGCATGCATGCATTGCTTCACAGGTGTGTAGGGGTTGACTGTGCCAGAAGGCTATACAAGGCTAGGTGAAGGGTATACCTTGGCATCAGGCCACATGACAATGGTCTGCAGTGTGGCTCAGGGGTGCAGTGTCTGGATTGGCCCACACAGGTGGGTATTGTATTCACCATCCAGTCACCTGAGGAACTATTGCTTGTTGCCATTGCTGTGCAATGCTTGCCATGTATGTGTTCTTTAGTCCATGACATGGACGCTGTCTGGGATGTGCACACTTCCCACATGCATGTACAGTGACATGGGGAACTGTACCTGGGGTGTCTGGCCCATGTTGTGTACACAGATTGTCATCATCAGATGTGCCAGTCCTGGCCTCATATGGCGGGAACTGGTAATGGACAGCAGGTTGACCCTGCACCTGTACTGATAGCATGATACAGGTATTCCCTGGTGTCAGTGGCATCTGTCCATACAGGGCATGTGTTTAAGGCATGGTATGTCCTTTGTGGGTCACATTTGATGGACCAACAGGTATTGCAGGCATCCAGTGGGGAACATAGTGAAGGCACACTGTCTGCATGCACATGCCTATTGTACTGATGGACAGGGTGTCATGCCCGCTGTAGTCCACTGCAATCACACCATGATTACTAGGCTACTCCTTTCCAAAAGGTGTATTTCAAAGTGAATGACATCAGCAGCCTTGCCAAAGTAGGGCATTTGAATTGTAGTGAGTGTGACTAACCTAAAAAGCATTGCTCCCTACACAGACAGAGACACACACACTCACACGCACACAGACACACAGTTGCCATGTCTGGGATTAGAACTCCTACCTAACTAATTTATCACACTACAGCATTACAGAGTTATAGGACACACCACAGAGATTACCGGGGTACTCCTTTCCCAAAGGTGTATTTCAAAGTGAATGACATCAGCAGGCTTGTCATAGAAGGCTATGGGGAGGGCAGTGAGTGCCCATGGGCCACAACCCATTGATCAGTCACACACAGGTTTATATTCCACAGGTACATGTATACAACAGCTAGATGACTACTGCCTTGTACAGTCATGTTGCACAGCATGTGTACATCAGATTTGGGGGCACACCTGACTGTTACTAAATGTCTAAATAGGAATGGGGGCACACCTGACTGTTACTACATTTCTACATATGATTGGGGGGGTGGCACACCTGACTGTTTCTACTTTTCTACACAGGATTGGGGGCACACTTGACTGTTACTACATTTCTACATAGGATTGGGGGGGCACACCTGACTGTTTTTACATTTCTACACAGGATTGGGGGGGCACACCTGACTGTTTCTACTTTTCTACACAGGATTATGGGGGCACACCTGACTGTTTCTACATTTCTACATAGGATTGGGGGGCACACCTGACACTTGTACGCACTTGCTATGACTGTATTGGTATGTCAGGTACTCCATTTCATCCTGTATTCTAACCTTTCATGCTGACTAGAGGCATATCACTGTACTACAGATCTTAGGATCAATAGACCTACATATCAGTTTCTGACTTCCTACCCTTCATAACTAACATACCACTACCTGACCTGCTGTAGCCTGTGTGTGTAGGCCTGGGGGGGTACCCATAGCCATCATTCAGAGGCCTTAGCACAGCCTTTGTTTGTGTTTATTTGCACCTGTCCTGCTGGCTGAGACTGTTGTTGGGTATGTGAACCTCCCTGACTGGCATGTGTGAGTCATATGGACACACATGTAGCCCAGCATATTTTCTGCAGTGGGTTTTGTCACTATATGTAGTACTGGCTACTATGGTGACACCGGTATTTGTTACAGATCTCATGGTGCCACTATAGGTGTCTGCTATCTGCTGGCATCCCATTCAGCCACCCAATTCCCTTGCATGTTCACATCCATACCATAGATACAAGTAACAACACGTACTACTCCATTCGGCAATTGGTAAGGAGAGTGACTTACCTTGTGGGTGTGCCAGTATTGAGGATGGAGCTGGAGGGCTTTCTATGTTGGATGCACATAGTACACTCCCTATAAATGGTTGAGCACAGGTAGTGTCATGTATGGCATCCCTTTTAATGTATGTGCAAGTCAGAGAGTGGTGTTCTTCCTGGGTCCCTCCTGTGCCAGTGTATGTGCTATGTGTTGCCTCTTTAGCAAGACCAGGGCATACTGGGCATGTCTCCTTCTGCCTACTGGGGCAGGCTCAAGTTGTTCCTCCTCTGAGTCACTCTGTGCCTGTGCAGGCCTTGGCAATGGTTGGGGGCTGTGTGGCCCTGCCCCATGCTGTCCCTGCTGCAGCTGTTTCTGCAGGATCATATTGTGTAGCATGGCACATATGAAGACAATTTGAGTTCATGGATCTGGGGAATACCGCAAGGCTCAACCGGATGTGTCCAGGCACCGGAACCGTGACATGAGCATCCCAAACACATGCTCTATTACAACTCCAGTCTGTGCATGTGCCTCATTATGGAGTTCTTGTTCGGGTGTGTGTGCAATTCTGATGGGTGTCATCAGCCAAGGCTCCAGTGCATAACCGGCATCCCCCCACTAGGTGACCGTAAGGGATGTCCCTACTGGCAAATCTCTGGTACAGCTGTGTCAGATGCCAGATGTGGAAATCGTGATAGCTTCCAGGGCAGCCAGCACACACATTCATTATAAATGCCCTGGGCATCGCACACGATCTGGCAGTTAATGGAGGGGAAGTCCTTGCGGTTGATGTAGACCCTACCCCAATCATCAGGTGGTGCTTTGATGCATATGTGCGTGCAGTCTACAGCACCCACTACCTCAGGGTATTCTGCTATTTGGTGGAAGAGATGCATATTGCTGGCCAACGCCTCACAGGTGTTGGGGAAATATACGTGCTCACTGGCATGTGCTGACATGGCATCCAGGAACTGGTGGAGTACCCTGGATGCTGATGCCTGTGAGATCCCCATTATATCTCCAGTTGGCATTTGGAAGGTACCTGTAGCTAGTGTTCTTAGGCCTACACATACCTTGGTATCAACTGGGATGGGTTCCCCTTTGTTAGTTCTGTGTGTGAGGCATGGCTGGCACAGCTCAACAATTTGCTGTACGAGGTCCCTGTCCACCCTATAGTGCTCCACTATCTCCAGCTCATAGGTTCATAGGTTCATAGGTAGGTACTAGGCTATCTGCCCAAAGACATTTATAAGCCTAGCCAGAATGTGCTGGCTTTCGCCACCCCCTTAGATTAGTTCCCTGAGCATCTGTCCAGCAGAGCCACTGAAGTGATCCCCGGGGTAAACTTTCTGTTTCCCATCCACTCATCAAGGTTTCTCTTGAAGAGTGTTAGCGAGGAGCTCTGCCTAATGTAGATTGGAATCTTGTTCCAAAGCATGGGGAGTCTCTGGGACAGGAATCTATCCCTCCAGCACCTCCCATTTATTGTTGTGGTGAGGTTTAGATCCCTAGAGCATGTGGCTCGAGGGGATATGGTTTTCTTTAGGTGGAGCATGTCCATCAATTCTGGGTTGTTCATGGCCTTGTATGTCAGGCAGAGATCACCTCTGAGTAGGCTGTATGAAACCGAGTACAGCTGGAGTTTCTTCAGTCAAGCTGCATAGAGCATCTGTTTGTGGCCAGTGATCCTCTTAGTGAGGTACTTCTGTGGTCTTTCCAGCTGTTGCAGGTGCCTTGTAAGGTATATCCCAAATGGTCATTGTACTCTATGATGGGTTTGATGAGTGATAAGTAGAGGGGCACAAGGACCTCTTTTGATCTGGATGCAAACCATTTTTTGATTAGGTGGGCCACATAAAAGGATTTTCTAACCACTATGGCAATGTGATTATCAAAGAAGAGATTACTATCTACTTGGGTCTACAGATCTCTTATTACGTCTTCCATATTTAGGGGACTACCACCTATGTGGTTGTTTGTGGGTACTTTGTTTTTTCCAAAGGGGATAACTATGCACTTTTTGGCATTTAGCTTGAGGCCATGATTTTGACACCAGGTATCCGTCTCAGTGAGACCCTTTTGGAGGATGTCTGTGTCAGCCAGAGAGTCAATTATAGCCTCAAGTTTGCAGTCGTCTGCAAATTTGGTCAGCCATAGTCCTCCTGTGCTTGCTGTACCTCTGAGAAGTATATGCCGAACAGGAGGGGTCCTAGGACTGAGCCCTGGGGAATGCCACTTGTAACCAGTTTAGAGTTGGATCTAGCTCCCACAACTCTCACTATGTGGGTTCTGTTCATGAGACATCTTGTGGCATAGGGGTTTATGTTCAGGCTGGTGAGTTTGTCTATAATACCAGAATAGGAATGGTGTCAAAGGCTTATGCGAGGTCTAGGTAGGCTGTGTGTACCACCTTTCCCTCATCTATAGCCTTGGTAACTGTCTCAAAGAAGTCAACCAGGTTTAAGAGGCATGATCTGCCCTTAACAAAGCTGAACTGGGTAGGGTCCAGTGTTTGGAGATTCCCAATGTCTCTGTTAATGAGTTCCATGATGATATGCTCCATAGCCTTGCAGACCAGGCTAGTCAGGCCTATAGGGCAATAGTTCCCGGGGTCTGTTGTGGCTCCCCCTTTGTGGAGTGGAATAACCATTGCTGTGCACTACTCTATGGGTACATAGCCTGTGGAGAGGCTGAGTTTGAGCAGTGTGTTTAGGTGAGGGGTTAGTTCATCTTTGAGCTTGTGTGGGACGCAGCCTGGGACACCATCCGGTCCCATTGATGCTGTGTTTTTGGCTTTGGAGAGGGCTGTTTTAACCTAAGTGTCTGTGATTCCGGGGGATCTACATCCTTCTGGTATGGTTATGGGCCATTTTGGGGGTGGGGGGGTGAAGTTTGCACTGAACCTGTCTGCCAGAATGTTGGCGATATTGGTCGGTTCAGAGTATTTTGTGCCATTCTGCACTAACTGCAAGCAAATCTGAGCATTGCCACATAGATTCTTGACATAGCTAAAGAATGCCTTGTGGTTATCTTTGGAGTCCTTGGCAATTTTTCTTTCGAAGCTCACCTTGTATGATTTTAAGAGGGATCATAGTTTCTTGATGATACTGATCAGGGATGTCTTTCCTTCTTGGGATTTTACTCTTTTCTGTACTAGTTTCCTCCTTCTACTGTATAGCTTGTTTATCGCAGGGGTCCACCAGACCGGTTTCCTTTTCTTGGAGGAGTGAGTCTTGGTTTTGCTTGGGATAGCATGATCCATACATTCTTGTAGGTGCCTGTAGAATGCATTAGTAAAGGATTTTGCAGCTTGGACAGTGTTATCCTTTAGCATGGGGGCTTTGAAACTTTCCACCTCGGTCTTAAGTAACGTGAAGTTTGCTTTTGAAAAGTTTTTCACAGTGGTTTTCTTGTCCGAGGGTGGGGGTGGAATGTGGATATCCAGAGTGATTTGTTTATGGTCAGATCTAACCAGCGAGCGGTTGACCTCCGGTGTGGGACACCGGTCGCCCATGTTGGTGATGACCAGGTCCAATATATTGTCACCTCTGATGGGAGTGTTGACCAGCTTCTCCAGGGCATCTGAGTTTATAAATTCTAGGAAATGTTGGGCAAGGGAGTTAATACTTGAGTAGCTCTCCCAGTTAATGTTTGGGTAATTGAAATCACCCAATATTAGGGTGTTTAGTAGGAGCTTTATGTTTCCCAGTGTTTCCAGAAATGCAGAATGGGGGTCCTGGGACATGGTGGGTGATCTGTTGCAAGATACAATTTGAATTGCAGTTTCGCTCATTGTTAGTTGCACGTGGATGATCTCTGAAGCATCGTGCTGTGCCACTAACCTGGAGGTGTGGGTATCCTTGATGAATATGGATACGCCCCCACCTTTTGTATTTCTGTCTGGGTTCTATGGCCAAAATGTATGGTATGAGTTGTAGCCTGGTAGTGCTGGGGTGCTCTCTGGAACCTTAAACCAATCATGTAGCCCCTGGTAGGTTACCCTGGGTCTGTACACTCTTCTCCATCTCCTCACTGTGGTTTGGTCAACAGCATTGTCATCCTCACCACCCTCAGCCTCTTTCACATGTTGATGTATGACAGCTATTGCAGCCCCCATCATTTTGTTGTTTTTGTTTATTAAAATTCCCCCGCTTGGTGATGTACAGTACATGGGAAAAAACAGAGGGAAAAGTGTTTGCATAGTTTATAGTAGTGTTCTGGGCTGGGTTGGTCTGCTGCCTGTGTAATTGGCTGATTCTGATACATTTTACCTGCCAGCTATGCTAGTTCTCCTACTGCTGTTTTCCATTCCCATTGCCTTCCTGTTTAAGCCCGGGGGTGTGCTGCGCAAACACAGTGCTCAAATGTGCACAGAGCTGCAATTTCCTGGTTTATTTTTTTTCCTTTAAAAACTGGTGCGCGGTGCGCACACCCACTTAAGCAATGTGAAGAGTGATAGGCAGCCTCAGACACACCCCTTTCTTAACTCTGTTAAGTTAAGGGCAAACCAGAGCCACAGGGCTCCAGTTCACTTACAGTATGCCTGACACACACCCCCCCTATGATGTCAGCTAACTCTTAGGCTTGCACCAAGCTATTCCTGCTCTTACACTGTTGCGTGCTGACTAGCATGCAGGGGAAATCTAGGATTCAGTATCATTCTCCTCAATTGCATAGGATTGCCTGCTGATGCATAGTTACAGGTCCCACACTGAGCCTCCCCCCTTAGCAACCACTATTCATTGGCCATGTTGACTTCTGCCTGCCATTGAGTATAATGGCAAAATAGTGATTTTGGTTAGAATGCTTATTTTAGGGGTTTTATTTTATTTTTCGTCCGATCCCGTTTGCACACCGCTGCCCTACGTTTAAACTACCGAGATTGGCTAAAAAAAAATAAAAGTTAATTCTATTATTTTTGCAACTGTTTTCCATGCCAATGACCATATATTTGGCCATTGGTATACTTTCTACATAATATCCACCCTTTATTTGGAGCTGTTATGGCTCCATTTCTGCAGATTACACTAGTCCTGCATGGCCAGCTTCCAGCTTCCTGGATTGCAAATTCACCTCATTTGCATGCATTTCACCTGCAAATGGGGTAATTTGCATACAGGAGCTGAGTCCGTGCAGGACTGGTGCAAGAGCGCTCGTGCACGTCCCTGCAGCTTATACCTGGATCGCATGGCAGACATATTGCCTGCTGGAGCACCTGCAGTGTGCAGGGCTTGCTGAATCCGGGGGACAATCTTTTCAAAACAGAATTTGTCTTGTTTTAGCTTTAAATTCAAATCTTTAACAGTTTGGAGCACCACCTTTAACTCAAATCACGTGTCTCTTTATCTGTACCAAGTACCAGGATGTTATGTTATCCATAACAACAACATCATAAAGGTCCTTTAGCAAGTCAATCATTTTAAGCTATAAGACTTCAGGTATTGAGGTTATACCAAATAGCAGCCTCTTGAAATAAAACCTTCCCATTCAAGTAATGAATGTTGTCATCTGTAGACTATTTTCTTATAGGAGTGTTTATCAAAACCTGCTGGCGGTAACTACTGTGGAAAACATTTTAGCTTTGACTAGCTTATGTGCTTTGTCATCTCATGTAGATAGAAAAACATATATCACACAACTGCATCATCATGCCTTTCTAAACTGGCACATATTTGCTCGCTGCTAGCTATTTCTGTACACTACTCAGTCACTTCATTTATACTTTCTATTATGGGCAAACACAAACCAAGAAATGAAATACGGAACTCCAGATGCTGGACTGCAGAAAGAGGAAGCCAGACGCAAATCGTGGATTAAGTACAAATTTAATACAAATGAAGCGCTTTTCATCACAGTAGGTACTGTGACTTAAGTAGTAGTATTAAGAAGTCACAGTACCTACTGTGATGAAAAGCACTTCATTTGTATTAAATTTGGATTTGCGTCTGGCTTCCTCTTTCTGCAGTCCAGCATCTGGAGTTCCATACATTCTGTTATACCAAGGCTTTGCATTCTTTTGACTTCTGCTTCACCTTAAGACAGCTTACGAAATGCAGTGCTAGAAAGGAAACAGCTAAAACAGGAACTGTGTTATAACATAACTAGGAGAAATTTATCAACTTTTTGGTAGAGAGTATAGACTGCTCAAGGCTGTTGGTCAGAAAGTTCCCTTATAAAACAATATAACTGCTCATATTAGTTATCCTTGCTTGTAGATTATTCAAGACAATGATATGCAAAGCTCACATTTACTTCATAAGCTGCCAAGCTTGTCATAATGCCAACACTCTACTATGACAATAAAAAAAGTGTCGGAAGTTCAGTTTCCTGAAACAATGTTATTGGCTTTGTCCAGTACTGAATCTAGTTCATCTACGCTGAGTTCTGCTACACAAAAACCTCAAGCTTGAGGATAGACTGATGCTGCTGCTGTGAGTGGTAATAACCAGACCAGGTATAGTTTTTCTTGGGATTGTTAATACACTATGCATGGACATCAAACACAAAACCTAGTGTAGTGTACAGACTCCAGCTAGGTAGTAACTTTTAGAAGTCAGTTTATTCACTTTCCTGAAAACAGACAGCAGTAATCCTCTAAGCTATGCTCACACCAATCAATGGTTTGCATAAGAGATCACTGTTGAAGTAATTTTTAATTGTATGCTGGCAGTGATTAATTCTGAGACATCTCTCCTTTCTTTATGTTTGCACACCTGTAGAATTGGTGTAGCTAAATTTAACACGTGTATGTGTGGAGGGTATCCCCCCACAAGGGAGATGAAGAAAGGCTTGCTCCCTGCAAAAACACTTGTAGCAGGAAGTTTCACTCTTTTCTTGAGTTGTTTTGGTTCCTTTGCGTCATGACTTTTGAGGTTTCACATTAAAACAGTACTGTACTCCTGTTTTGCTTATATCGCTTCAGCTCTGACTAAAAGGTATCAGATAATGAACCACACTATATACTATGACATCAAAATAACTGAAATCAAGCTGAACTAAAATAAGTACCTGTTAAAAAAGACACGAATACTTAGAGATGAACAATCTAGCTTGTGTTAGTGAGCATGTACAGGGAGTGCCATGCTGGCCCACTAACACAGACAGAGCTGAAATTAAACAGAATTTCTCTGAAATGTTTTCTACAATGCCCATTAAAACTTATATATTTATGTTCTAGACTGAGATATATATTCAGAAATAATTTTAGTACTACATGAAAAGTACTATTTTTTCATTTAATGATTATATGTTAACATGCCTCCCTGCATTGTTTCTATAATCAGTTTTCAGGAATGCCTTCTCGCGTTTCTTCTTTTTTCATTTTTCTACTGATTTCTGCTTCTTAAAAAATATATAGCTTTAGAAATTTTCCTTGTGCCTCAATGTAAGTTATCAAGGACTATCAACGTTGTTTCATGTTTTATGCAGTACATACTTTCTTATTTGACATTAAATGTTGCCTAGCCACTTTTGTTATAAAATAAACTGAAGATGAAAAAATCCAATTCCAGTTTGAAGTACAACAACCCATTCAGAACTTGTCATAAGATCAGTCTTTGGCTTTTCTGACATAAATGAATGCAGATCTCAACTAAAGTTGCATGCTTTGACTAATAACCCTTCTAACTTAAAACATAAAACTAGGATCATTGTTACAGTCTATGAAGTTCCAGGGCACTTAATAAAGGAATGAAAGAGCTCAATGGCTGGCTAGTCTTTTCGTGCATTGGTGAAAAAAGTTTGCTGTTCTTTGGTTTGTTATTTTACTTTTTAAAGCAGTTGAAAATTGTTTGTTAATATAAAATAATGTTAAGAGTGATGTGTGTCAGAATTAACTGAGTACAAGTAAATAAATAAAAAGTTTAAGTCCCATGGTCAGTTACTAAGACAGCGATTCCCTTCTCATTCAACATCTTTCTAGCTAGCAGTGACATAGAATTTTGCAGTGATGTAGAGAAAACTAGAAGTGGACAAGCCTGGAATTTTTGAAGAAGAGCTGAGCCAGAACCAAAGCAAAAGTCTGGCTTAGCTCTTAGAGCCCATTAAGAGCCACACTCTTAGAGCAGAGGGCAAGAGAGGAGCACTTGAGCCTAGAACACTTATGCATCTCAAACGCGCACACACACACACACACACACACACACACACACACACACACACACACACACACACACACACACACAGTCTTTGCCCCAAATAAATCAGTTTAATGATCAGTTGATTCTCCACAAAGACAATTACCCCGACAAAAAAGACAGCCACTGCCTGCACATTCCTCTATCTGAATGCGAAGAAAGTGAAATACAATAATGTTCTCATAAGTCATATATTTTAAAATACTGCTCACAGATACATACACTGCCTATTTTCACAGACATGTCATACTTCGATGATCATTCAGCAGTGTTACTACAAAATGCTCTGAGTTTGCACACACAACCAGCATCCCACCCAGAAGGCAGTCACCTTCTCTGTGCAGTTAATGTTGGCTTGTGAAGATGGTGAACATAATTCTCAAACTCTTAGCTCAGCAATCAGAGATAAAGCCAAAAATAGTATGAGGAAAGGCCCAAAATCAGGGATAGAATTTAAACATTGCTCTTATATGGATAGAAAACTGCTGGAATAATATGTTGTGCGATAGCATGCATTTCGTGAAGAATATGAAGTCTGAAACATCAATATTTGACACCAGTAACACTAATCCACAGTGATTTGCCAGAAAACTGCATTTTTATCAGGACCAGAATGAAAATATGAGGAAAAGTCAGGGACATTCTGGGAAGTCAGGGACAGTATGGATGAAAGAATGGCCATGGTTTAAAAAATTGTTTCCATTCACATATGGGCATCCCCTACCCACAGCAAACCATATCAGCAGTTATTTCACATAGCCTCCTTTTCTTCCACTCCCCCATCTTAAAAATAATGGCCTCCGTACTGCATTTTTCTGTGTTATTATTTGCAGCCATTCCTAACTCCAATCACTATAAGAATTAATTAAAAAAATAATATATTAGTCCTGTGCACAGTTCTCAATCTCCATTACCAAAATGTGAAGTATTCCCTCACATAACAGAAATCAATTACCTAAAATGTATAACACTTTCACCAACTTTAGATGAAAACTTCAGTGTCTATTTAAAACACAACAGCTCATACCCCAGTGCACAAAAAAATGCTTTTCCTCATCTTGAGCAGGTTTCTTTCTTGCAATCTGTTAAACACAAGTAGCTATACATATGTGCTTCTCCAGTTTAGCACTTCTAATTATTTTCATGTATAGCTGGAACTGAAGGAAACCACAGAATATTTTAAAAAGAAATAGCCCCAAGCAAGCATGTATCCACCACTAAAGCAAACCAAATGCCATTGATCTTTCTTTCAAACAGTCATGCTTTTTACTATGTCTCTAGTGCCACCAATCCCAATGTGTTGTCACACAAACACAGTGCTTATTTGATTTAACTGGGCCTAAAAGAAAGTACACACAGCCTGCAGTTCTGGTCTCCATTAGATCATCTTGGCTCATTCCTGGCTCGTTAACTTTAAAACAAAGAGTTAGAAGGTCACACTGAAAAAACAATCAGTAAAAACTAAATGAAAACTCCAGCCAAGCTAGTACTTCCAATGAGTGACCTCCCAAGCCTCCTGTAACAGAGGCTCATGGGATATATGCAAATGACCCCTATGAACATCAGGTGTTTCAGCTATATGGCAATTCTGATTGCCCATGACTTTTCCATTTGAAGTCGTTTTAATGGACAATTTCAGGCCAATAAAGCCAAGCTTTGAACAGGGTGGGTGTTACAGGGCAATAATGGACTGCCTATGGGTGCAGCGAGGCCCAGTGTGCAGGCAGAGAGCTTCAGCTCCACTGAAAGGTCTGTGTGCTGGAAAATGAATGTTTGAATGAAACATTGGTGGTTGTAAAGATGTGTCATAGCTGCTGGTTTCTATGAGCACGTATCCATGGGTTAGGCTAAGAGTAATGCTTAGGTAAGGAGATATATTTAGTGTCATGCTTGCTTTGCATTGCATGTGTACTGTGTCCTTTTGCCTTGTGTAGTAGTGCTGTTAGGGAAAGGGTTATTAGTAAGGTAATGTAATATGTAGGATTAGGGGTAGGGTTAGGGTTTAGGGTAAGAGTTAGCACACGAGTAAGGGAGGGTGAAGCCCCCCTGCTCAGTTTACTCATGTGTGGTAACCAAAGCACTTCTCTCGTACCTAACCCTACATATTAAGTTACTAAATTCCACTTCCCTAATTGTACAACTGCAAAGATAACACTTGATCTTGGTTTTATAGCAGGGGGTTTACTAATTTAGAGCTTTTTTACTAGGAGAGAAGTATTCAGTGTTTCATGAGTTGCTCTTTTGTCATTCAATTCTTTGTGATTCTTTCATTCTGTTCTACCATTTGTGATTCTCTGAGTTTTCAACCTTTATATTTACATATAGACAGATATGGATTGATAGCTGCATCATACCTCTCAAGTGTACCTCATTATGAGGAATGTTCCTCAGAGTTCCACATTGAAAGGGTCTGTCACACATTCAGTGTTTGAAACTTTTTATCTGATATCCATACTAGACAGAACTGAACCATATTAGTTTATTAGAATAATTATTTTTTAATTAAAATACCACATTTTAACCATCCTATAAGCTTCCTATATTCATTTGTTAGTAAGCTGTTAGCAAGTGTTACACATCTTGCCCATTTGACCACTACACAAACTAAATTGGCTTGAACTATCAAACCAACTAACACATACACACCTAACAACAGTACATAACCTAATCTATAAACCCATTACCTGCCCTGTCCTAGCGAACCTAATCAAACAATACAAACCTAGCAGACCACTCAGATATCTGATGACAAAAATCTACTCAAAACCTACAAACCTTCCAAAAACTCAGGAAAATCACTATACTCATACTCTATCTCAAAATTCCCACCAAACACTATGCTAACTCCTAGCCTATCTCTCTTTAAAGCTTCCTTAAAGGAACACTTAAACAAATCATGGCTATGCACATGCATAACTCCAGGCTAACCCCCCCCCCTGTAGCCCTCTATATTACCTCCTCATAATACACTAACCTTCCTCCTATAAAACTAATCTACTAATAGCCTAAGTAGCAGTTTGGAAGCCAAGCCATCAACTAACAACTATGCACCTTCTTGTCCCTGCCTTTCTACCTGTACTTACCAAGGTCTAAGCATTCTAATTGGCTGACTCCAATCTGTGTCATAATAATCAAATACAGTCTAAGCAAATACTTTTTCCTCTATGAAGCCGATCTTCTAATTGTGAATATATGTAAACTCTAAATGTTTAGTATGACATGTTTTAGTATTATATAAATAACGCTTAAGTGCTTGTTCAGAAATTTCCAGTTGTGTAGTCTTATGTAAGTAATCCAATTGTAAAAATGTTTAACTAAGTCCAATTGTGTAGTCTCATATAAGTAATCCGATGGTATAAATGTGTAACCAAGTCATAAATATGGAGATTTTCTCCCTGGCCCTCGGCTGAAAATGGATTATGTAACCCAGATGGACTATCCCAGTAAACAAATGTCAAATAAATAAATACAATAAAATAAATATGTTTCACATTATGAAAGGTAGTATTCCTCATTTTGGAGACTTAAGGCTGAGTGCTATGAGCTGCATACACACACAAACAAACACACACACACACACACACACACACACACACACACACACACACACACACACACACACACACACACACACACACACACACACACGCGCACACACACACACACATATTTATCTCTCTCTCTCTCTCTATATATATATATATATATATATATTAATATAAACAAAATTAATGTAGAGGTTGCCAACAAATAGAAAAGTCAGCCCATGTGTAAGTGGTGATTATAGCTGTTGTAATATGTTTAGCATTCAGGAAGTTATTTTTGTTTATTTTTATTCATTTATTGTTGTTAATGATCTTCTTCTGCAAGTTAGCTGAACTTGGCTCATGCACATTTTTTAAAGATATAATTCAGTGTGCATTCAAATCAGTTAACATTACAAACACCAAACATCAAATTGTTACATTAGTCCATATGTTCCCATATACTAATGTTACACATTAAATTATACCCAGACTATATAATTAATTACATTTACTAAATGAATAATACTTGCCCATATTAGATATTAAGTAATGCAGCACTTTATTTATCATATTAGAATTGTGACTAGTACCATACTGACTATTACCAAATTAGTTGAACAGTCAACAGGGTATCATTTTTCAAGTTTATCTAACAGTATTATAAGACTTGTCAAGATTGTAAAGTTAATATTAATTAATTTATTTATCTAGATTAATGTTTTATTTTCCTCTTCTGATGATATTGCCAGAATTTGATTAGCATGCATACATCTATTCAATGATAACAAATCAGAATATTTTAGTAAATAATCTTACAACCTTTTTTGCAATTTTTTTGTACTCATTAAAACACACTACAAAAAGATCCATCATTCTTAATACATGCTGGAACTGGAATATCATGAAACAATATATTTTGTGACACGGACTTTATCTGTTCATGAAGCTCAACAAAGTTCTTGAATTTTTTGCTGAATAGTCTTTTAGCATTATAAATCAACAAATATGTGACTTCAATCTCCTTTCAACATCTGCTTATACCTTCAAGTTAGATTACTGCAATTTCCCCCATTTAAGCTAATTTATCAGGTGCACAAAAAGCTATATAAATATATTTCCAGGTATAGATTTTCCAAAAGGGAAACAATTAGGTATTTATTGAAATTAACATAAGTAACATGTTAGAATGAATGCTCCATGTTTACAGTTTTGAAGAAATAGGATGAGAGGTAATCATATATTTATAGTCCTTTATGATCCTATAAACTTCTGATAGAATTAATCATTTTATTTTCCTAAAATATATTATGTTTCTTCCATGTTTCAACAGTTTTGGACATTCTTTTAAGTCATTCCATTTGTAGCATTAAGTTTTAGATAAAGTGTAACCTGTTAAAGTTTGAAAATATATCTGAATCTTCTGAAAGATATTTGCTTTAAAATATGATGAGTTTATTTTATTTTAGTATTTTCCAAACAATTATACCATCCTTTGAATTTTTCTTTCTTTCTTTCTTTCTTTCTTTCTTTCTTTCTTTCTTTCCAGTTTAAGAGTTTGCCTGTATTAGGATGCACCATTAAACCTGTTGTGTTATATATTTGTTTATTTTAATACATTTTTCATAATATTGAATTTACACAGGAAACATATAATAAAAATACTTTGAAATTATTATCCCAAATTTATATGATTTTATATTTCTTTTAGTTGCAAATTTTTAAATGTATTTTGTTTTCAATTTGCTTTATATTTATCAACAATCCAGTATATAATGTTTTTAAAGTTGGTTACTATGTTGTAAGTATTAATATCAGGGAATCTTATACTGCACTTGTTCCATGATCTAATATAATTTTGTATGTCATGGTACACTAGAATTTTATAGAAATGTTAATACTGATAATTCTATTTTTACTATATATCAAGGAAAAGATAAACCAGTAAGTTGAATAAAATAAAACATATGGTAACAAAATAATTTTTCATAAAAATAGTTAATTGCTTAAGGTATAAAAAAATTCCAATTGTTCATGATGGTATTACATTTATTTTTCTTATTATTATTATTATTATTAGCCTTTCAGAATTGTATTGAATTATAAATTGCAATTTCCCTTTTAAGATAATTCTGAAGTATTCAAATTTTTATTATCATTATTTCAATTACACTCATCACTAAATATCAGACTATATTCTTGTTTGGGTTAAAACTCATAGATTTAGATTTACTATTATTAATTTTTAATCCTGATGTATTTTAAATTTTTTATGATTTTTTTTTTACATTTTTAATTGATATGACTATATTTGTAGGTATAACTGTGATATTATCTACAAATAAAAATATTTTGGATTCAAAGTTAGGAAGTATCCAATTATTTTCTCTCACTGAACTTGCCAATAGCTCAATGGCCATTTTAAATAACAAGTGATAGAAAACAGCCCTGTTTTGTGCCTTGTTTAATTTTTTATTGATTTCGATAAGAATGTTCATATTTTATTAAAAGTCTTACTGAGAGTATATACAGATTTTAATATATAAATACATGCTTTAGTACCTTAGGGAAGCCCAAACTGTCTAAAACTATAAATAAATAGAACTAATTTAATGTATCAAAGGCTTTTTTTCTATGTCATGGATTAAAATGGTTAATTGCTCATTGCTATTGTTAAGGTTAATATTTTTTGTATATTGCCTTACATTTGCCTATTTAATATACAATTGTTCTTATGTTAATTAGCAAATAAATATAAATGTGCTTTTAAACTACTGACAAATACAGACACAGACTTTTAATGTTGGAGGTTTATAAGTGATGAGCATTCAGTTGTATTCTTATTTTGCATGAATATATTGATCAATATGTCAAAAATGGGAATTTGATTACTACTTTTAACATTTGATATACATCAGGAAGTAGTTGAATGGCTTCAATAAATAATGTTTCACATATATTCCACATTAAACAATATTAGGCACTTTATGTTCTTTTAATTTTTTTTCTTCTTCACTCCAGTTTTATTTAGGCTCCAATAAATTATTCTTGCATTGTTCAGGAAGTTTGTTTTAATTTTACTACTAACACATTTTTCTATATTTTGGTCATCTGAAATTATAATGTAATTTGATTCAGTTCTTCAAAATAAATTCTGAATTCAGTTAAAGTGTCTGTGATATTGGATATATTTCTATTATTCATCATATATTTAGTTTATTGGATATGACTATGTGCATTTAACATGTTTGCTGTTTTGGCTAGGTTATGAAGTCTTTCTGGTGTTCTCTTACATAAAGAAAGATTAATTTTCTGAAGTCCTGCATCTGATTTATGATATAATATTTGCTGCAATTTTTTATGGGCATTAACTATGTTCATACTGTTTCTGTTTTATGGACTTTTAGTTTATGAATGTTAATCTTTTATTAAGTATCTAACAATTCATTATCCCAGTCTTTCATTTTTTCTTTTCATCCTAAAGTTAATAACTTTCCAATGCAAACAGGCTTTTAAAGTATCTCATAAAGTATCTATATTGACATGTTATTTGTGATTAAAATCACATAAGTACATGTTTAATCTAAGACCCATTGTTTAAATTCCTCATCACCTTTAGCAATAAAAATTACATACCAAATTTCTGGGCATAGATCGCTTAGTACATGATGTTCCACAAAGCTGTCTTTTCATATTACTGCTAACAATCACGCCAAAGTTTAATGCAAAGCTTTCGGGTTAACCACCCTTCATCAGTACATAAAATCATATGAATTATTCTATTATTTAAATAGGGAACCATTTTAAGTCACATGTTTCAGCGAGCCTAACATCATGAAACAACAATTAATTATTAAAATGAACTCATCCAGAACGTAACATACGTTTAAAAGAACTCTCACTCTTAAAATTACTAAAAACATATATGCTTACTATATTAGAAACCTCTGCAGTCTAAACATACTATATCTATAAAATAACAATAATAACAAAACAACTAAACATATAATAGACTAAACATTTTCTCTTTGCCTTTTTGCCAATATCGGTTTTAAACTAACCGCATTGTTTAAGCCAGATTTAACATCTGCTTGGAGTCTAACGATCCATTCACATTCCTTCAATTCTAATGTATTATTCATATCACCTCCTCTACTACTCATATGTACTGTTCCTATGCCCCTAAATTTAAACTTATGTATATCACTATTTTCAATAATATGTTTACTCAATGCATTTGTTACCACTTTCCTTCTAATCTCCGATTTATGTTCTATTATACATTCTCTTAATTTCCTAGTGGTCTTCCCCACATAAAATGCTGTACATAATGTACACGTTGCTAGATATACTACTTGAATTGTGTCACAATTTTTGGGACACCTAAAAATAAACCTTTCTTTAGTTACAGGATGCTCAAAATTATCTGTTTCATCATATATATCATTGCAACAGCTACAGTTATGACATTTTATTGTTCCCATTTTATGTTGAGATATTTCTCTTTCTTCTCTAAAATCCTTGTAGCATAATTTCTGTTTTAATGTTTCCGAATTCCTATATGAGAATTGTGTTTTTTCTCCTACTATATTTTTAATTTCTGGGATAGCCATTAGTATAAGCCATTTTTTTCTATTATTTTACATACATCCCTAGTATTAACATTAAACGTGGTGACATATCTCAACACTTTATCTCTTCTATCTAGATTCTGTGGTTGTTGTATTACATCTCTACCAAAAATCGGCCTATACTTATCTGTTCTACCTTCTATGACTTCCTTATATATACTGTCTACAATATATTCAGAGTAACCATTCCCTTTGAATTCTTGATTCATTTCTTTTGCTTGAGCTATAAAATTAATCTCTTCAGTATTAAGCTTGCTAGCCCTTATTAATTGTGCCTTTAGTATCGCTTTAAAAGTATATGGTGCATGCATGCTAGTCCTATTAATATATCTACAAACATTTACTAGCTTTTTATATATTGTAGATTCTATCCTCCCTTCTTTCTTGTATAATTGAATATCCAGAAAAACTATGCTTTCTTCTGAAGCTAACATTTTAAACTTCAAGAAGTCTGTGGAGTTGCTCAAATAAGTAACATAATTCTCTAACTCTTCCTTATTACCATCCCATATTAAAAACAATCATCCACAAACCTTCTATAAAATTTAACCTTAGCATTTAAATCATTTCCTTCACTAAATATAAACTGTCTTTCCCATTGATATAACACTAAATTAGCATATGTATTTGCTACTGGAGTGCCTATTGCCACCCCAGTTAACTGTAAATATGGTGTTTTATCAAAAATAAAGACATTCTTCATTAATACTACTTCTAATAATATACATATGTTTTCTATTTCTCTAGCTTGCATATGAATTTCATTAGTAAGGAAACTACGTATAGCATCCAATCCATATTCATCTGGGATTACTGTAAAGAGCAAAGTAATGTCCAATGTTACAAAGATATAACTTTTCCCAACATTCTCAACATGCCATTTATATAATTCAGATAAAAACTGTTAGTATCTTTCAGTATACTAGAGCATTTACTTAAATATTTTCCCAATTGCATTTGCAAATATTTTGAAATTGGTTGTGTTATCCATCCACCTATCGAGACAATAGGCCTTAGGGGTGGATTCTCTATACATTTATGTATTTTTGGAATCACATAAATTTGTGGTATTTTGGGACATGGTACAGAGAGGTAATTGAATAAATCAATTGTTATGTCTTCATTCAATTGTAAGTCATATACTATCATATTAACATCTACAATACATTTTTTACCTTCATTATAACTTATTTCTTTAAAAGTCATGGTATCATTCAGAATACTTTTAAAACTTTCCATGTACCTCTCTCTATCCATTACTACAACTGTGCCTCCTTTGTCCGCTTGCTTAACTATTAATCTGTCATCTTTTTCTAACTTCTTTAATGCTTCATACTCAACATAAGGAAGATTAAACATTTTCTTCCTATTTCTTTTTAAATAAAGGGATCTCAGTTCTTTTTCAACAACATTCATAAAAGCAATCAAAATGGGACAAATTTGAGGTGTAAATGTACTAAGTTTTTTTACAGACAGGTGTCCATACAGCCACCTCCTTAAAAATCAATTTCAAAGTTACACTTCTCACAAATAATTTTGCATCCGTAATTGCTTGTACTATACTGTCAGTAGCATTAGGTATGAACTTCAAACCTTTATTTAAAAGTTCTAATTGAGTAGCTGTCATTGTTAATGTTGAAAGATTAACAGTACCTTTTATTATTGTTATCAACGGCGAACCGCTTTGCTGTAAGTCGCAGGGCTGTTGCTCTTCCTCTTTACCCCTGCCGTTGCACAATTAATAAGGGCTAGCAAGCTTAATACTGAAGAGGTTAATTTTATAGCTCAAGCAAAATAAATGATGCAAGAATTCAAGGGGAATGGTTACTCTGAATATATTGCAGACAGTATATATAAGGAAGTCGTAGAAGGTAGAACAGATAAGTATAGGCCAATTTTTGGTAGAGATGTAATACAACAACCACAGAATGTAGATAGAAGAGTTAAAGTTGTGAGATATGTCACCACGTTTAATGTTAATACTAGGGATGTATGTAAAATAATAGAAAAAAATTGGCTTATACTAATGGCTATGCCAGAGATTAAAAATATAGTAGGAGAAAAACCACAATTCTCATATAGGAATTCGGAAACATTAAAACAGAAATTATGCTACAATGATTTTAGAGAAGAAAGAGAAATATCTCAACATAAATGGGAACAATAAAATGTCATAACTGTAGCTGTTGCAATGATATATATGATTAAACAGATAATCTTGAGTATCCTGTAACTTAAGAAAGGATTATTTTTAGGTGTCCCACAAATTGTAACACAATTCAAGTAGTATATCTAGCAACGTGTACATTATGTACAGCATTTTATGTGGGGAAGACCACTAGGAAATTAAGAGAATGTATAATAGAACATGAATCGGAGATTAGAAGGAAAGTGGTAACAAATGCACTGAGTAAACATATTACTGAAAACAGTGATATGCATAAGTTTAAATTTAGGGGCATAGGTACAGTACATATGGGTAGTAGAGGAGGTGATATGAATAATACATTAGAATTAAAGGAATATGAATGGATTGTTAGACTCCAAGCAGATGTTAAACCTGGCTTAAACAATGTGGTTAGTTTAAAACCAATATTGGTAAAAAGGCAAATAGAAAATGTTTAGTCTATTATATGTTTAGTTGTTTTGTTATTATTGTTATTTTATAGATATATTATGTTTAGACTGTAGAGGTTTCTAATATAGTAAGCATATATGTTTTTAGTTATTTTAAGAGTGAAGGTTCTTTTAAATGTATGTTATGTTCTGAATGAGTTAATTTTAATAATTAATTGTTTTTCATGATGTTAGGCTGGCTGAAACATGTGACTTAAAATGGTTTCCTATTTAAATAATGAAAAAATTCATATGATTTTATGTACTGATGAAGGGTGGTTAACCCGAAAGCTTTGCATTAAACTTTGGCGTGATTGTTAGCAGTTGGACTATCTGAATTATTTTGCATAGTACAGGCTGTAATCTTAATTTTCATATTACTGAACATCCTGTTCATCTATTGATTTGTCTAACAGTTAAATAGTTTGCCTTTGTGATCTAGCAAAACCAGAAGGCTTTATCGGTGTTTGTTATATTAGGCTTTCCACAGTGTATCATTTTCTGTGACTCAAGTGTGCTCTCCTGTCCATAACAGGATAATTCTTTTGGGAGAAGTGCAGTCCCTCCTCAGACAATTAATCTTCCTTTCCAGTGGTTTACATTTGCATGCCCAGAATTTTTCTTTACTAAGTAGAAGGTACATGATGTCAGGTAAAACATCTTTATTTTGAGTCTTGTATTACTGGAGCTGGTGCTTCCTGAAATCTGCAATGTACTGTTTGAGACAATACCCACAATATGGCTATCCTCTGACATTTTGTGGTTGCACTATGTCCTAAAATGATGTGTAGAAAACATTATTATACTGTTATTTGTTGCAGGATTAGTAGTTTCTCTGTTATAGGTGTAGTTTATCTAATTCACAAAGAAATAGCTACTAAGCCAACTCTGATGTAGGGAAGAATAGAGCCGTGACCATTAACTAAAAGACCCAAGGTTTATTGCAAGAGTAAGTCCCTGTGGAGTCCACTGGGGTAGAAATGAGCTGCATTTTGCCAGCTTGCCCATCCAGGAGAGAAGTAAAGGGACTCATGGCTTACTGTACAGCTCAAAATGGAAACCAGTGGGTCTTGACCCACTAAAAAATATAGGGATTACAGTCATAGACTGTCTATAGACAACAGTTCCATACTGATATTATGTCATTCAGAAAATGGGATGTGCCTGGGGGCTAGGACATAACAAAAAGTCCAACCTCAGCTCCACTATTTACCATGGAAGGTAAGCTGGTAATTTGACATTGGATAACCAGTGTGGAATGAACGAATCACTAGGAGAAGGAATGGGCTTGATGGTGATGATAGGAAGGACCAAAATAATAAATAAATAAATAAACTACTTAACTATATATGGCAGGTTAAATTAACTGCCTAGAACGGGTCTATATTAGAACATCAAAGTTTCAAAACTTTGAATGCTCTAATATCGAACCCTATTCAGCGAAATAATTTGGTTATCCGTTTCTGTTGCTTCAGTATTTTCAGCGCTGCGGTGAAAAGTTACGGGTCGGGTTCAGGTAAGTGTGTGATTGAGTGCAGGTTAGGTTAGTTAGGGTTAGGGTGAGGGTTAGGTATGTGTACGATTCTGTGGACGTGAGGGTTAGGGTGGGTTAGGTGAGTTAGGGTTAGGGCATGGGTCAGGTAAGTGTGCAATTGTATGGATGTGAGGGTTAGGGCAGGATAGGTGAGTTAGAGTTAGGGCACAGGAGAGGTGAATGTGCGATAGTGACGGACCTTAGGGTAAGGGTTTGGGTTAAGATAAGTGGATAGTTAGTGGTGTGTGTATAGTTTAGTGTAGGGTTAGGTGTAAGATTTTAGATGTATGTGTGTGGATTGCTGTTTGTTTAGTACGCTTGTGTTGTGTGTATGTGTTTTGGAACAGCGATTTTTTTTTCCCTAGGAAAAAATTTGCTGTTCTGTATGTTCGATGTTTTCAGCTTTCACTGAATAGGGTTCGATATTAAAACATTTGAAGTTTTGAAACTTCGATGTTCTAATATAGACCCGCCTAGAACAACACATGCATGTGTTCTGAGTTCTTGTACAGTACAGATTCCTATGTTAATTTTTTTTAACATTGCATTGAAATTTTGACAAGTTTTTGGTCTAGATTACTTGTCAAAAGATTTGCTTTATTCTCTGCCCTTAACAAATGACACAGGCCACAGTGTTGTAAAATATTTCCCAGTCTCTATTTAGAAAGATCATGGATTTAACTTAAAAAGCTGCGGTGGTACAGCGGTAGCATTGTTGCCTCACAGCAAGAGGTTCTCCTGTTGAAATCTTGGCTGGAGTGCTTTCTGTGTGGAGTCTGCATGTCCTCCCCGCAGTCGAGTTGCCTCTGAAAGACATGCATGAATGGGTGTGCCTTCACTGAAGGTTGGGCATCCGGCTGGCAACTCGGCACCATAAAAATCGACTGCCAATCATTAGCGGACCGGAGTTCTGCTGTGGCGACTCCTAACCGGGAAAAGCCGAAAAGACAAACAACAACAACATGGATTTAACTTAAAAGCAGACCTTACAGAATGCTTAATTTCATACTTCACAGACTACTGAGAAAAGAAACTATCTAATTTTGTAACTGTAGACTACAACACTGTATTCTGTATAATTTCAGAATGCATCTACAGGACTGGATTGCTACACATTAGTATACTTTGATGGTACACAAGAATAGCTATGCCCACCTTAACTCTTCACTTTTCTGCTTACTGCATGAGTTGCATACCATGCTGTAATTGCACCCTAATCTTCTCTACTGTTCAGTAGAATTGCTGTGGACTGCCTCAGTTCTCAACATTGCTTAAATAGGTTAAACCTCTGTACAGAGTCTTAGCAAAGTCATGTATTCATTTGATGATGTATTTTCTATGGTATCTCAATTTTTGCATTATTGCATTGTATACTTATTTTTGCAGACAATGTAGCTGTAGCTCCATTTTTAGATTTGTTTCATATTTTCCTCATACAGTATTTTTTGTACTTTAGCACTTAGAATTTAAGCTACAGGTACCTTTCAGAGACCAACAGGGGACATGCTGGGGATTTCACATGCATCAGCATCCAGGATCCTCCATCAATTCCTGAACGCTATGCTTCAACATGCCAGTGACCACATGTATTTTCCCTGTACTCCTGAGAATAGGGCCACAAATATGCAGGAGTTGTACCCCATAGCACATTACCCTGATGTACTGGGTGCCATAGATTGTACACATGTAGAAATTAAGGCACCATCCAGGAACAGGGAAGGCTCTACATAAATAAAAGGTCTTCCACTCTATTAACTGGCAAGTCATGTGTAAAGCAAGAGAATCATCATGAATGTGTGTGCTGGCAACCCAGGAAGTTACCATGACTCACATATCTGGCACACTTTCCATCTGTATCAAATGTTCACCATAGGGGGATAATCCACAGGGTCATTTAATGGGGGATGCATGTCATGCACTGGAACCGTGGCTGATGATGCCCATCAGAAATCCACACACACCTGCTGAAGAACACCATAATGAGGCACATACTCAAACCAGAAATATCATAGAGTGTGTGTTTGGGCAGCTGGAGTTACAGTTCTGGTGCCTAGATACATCTGGAATAAGCCTGCCAGTACAATCCATGTACATGTAATGAAATATTGACTGTATGTGCCATGCTACACAACATCATCCTAAAAAAACTTCAGCAGGATCAACAAGGGGAAGCGGCACACAGCCCACCACCAGTGGCAAAGTCACCATAGCTACACACAGGTGAGGAGTCAGAGGGGGAACCAGCAGCTGCTGTGGGTCTAGGCAGATGTAGGCATGCTCAATATGCCCTGCATTGGGTAATAGACAATGCATAGTACACTCACTCATCACTTAAGTGGCTAAACCTTCCTCCTGTGCACATACATATAACAACACTGATGCAAGGCAACTCACAACCTTTACCTCCCCATGTATTGGCTGTGTACTGCTTGCATCAGACACAGTCAGCCCTGAACTAAAACTGTTGCATCTGCTGGATTTACAAGGTAAGTGTTGAACCTGGAGTGTATTGTGTAATAATATGAATGACTGGCATATCCTTGAATGTTATTACTTGGTAATGTAAGCAAGTAAAAGGTGGGTGATTTGTACAGAAATGTCCTTAACATATGACAGCAGTGATTTATTTGACTTATGTGCCTCAGGCATCAAAGATTCACACAGTCATGCCTCTCAACAGTAGTGCTGATCACCGAATGCCCTCAGTTTAGCATCATATGTTTATATTGGAAAATCATTAAAGATAGAATTCAGAAAGTAATGAGACATTTCATTTTCAGACTTTACAACCCTCACAAGATCATTAACAATACTAATGCAAAAAAGTGTGATACTATCAACTGTCTAACTTTATAAGACTAATGTAAGTCAAAGGTGCAATTAACAATTCAAAATCACAAATGCAGATATACTAATCACTAAGTCAGCTATGCACCCTGAGCATCAGACACAAAGCGTATGTATTCCTGAATCCAAAAAATAGCAAACAGAGATATGGCACAGTTATCATCACTTGCACAGGGTACTGTGTGTGTGTGAGCGGGGGCAGGAATCCTAGGCAGACCCAAAAGGTTGATGAGTGTGTGTGAGAGTAAAAAGAGAAGCAGGAAGACATTCAGATAAAGTAACAAATGGCTAGTGAGACGAAATGAGTTTTAAGCTTCATGGCTGAACCATGTAACTGTTCTGTGTGTGTCTATATGGGTCCTCCAATTGAAACTAGTGTGTGAGTGTCTGCATGAACACAAACAAGCTCTGTGCTAGCTCTACATCTTGTTATGTCAGACAGGTGTGAGCCCTGCATGGTAGAGGTGGGTCTGCCAGGAGTTGCACTGGCACTTCCATGCCCACGGTCGGATGCACTGGTGTACCTGAATCTGACTGATGTCTGCTGGATGATCTTCCCTCATAAGGATACCCAGGACCATGACACCATGGTCTGCCCCATCTGGGTGTGGACAGCTCAACCACTGATGGAGCAGTGGAAGTACTGCTACTATGGGAGTGTGATTGGGTATGGCCATCTTGGCTAACAGCAGATAATATGGTTGACCTATGCCCACGAGGATGCTGTACCTCTTCCAGCAGCTGTTCCATTACAGATACTGCCCATTCCAATGTGTCATTCATCCAGTCCATTGAATCAGCAACACAGTGGAGGCAGTCCTGCATGTCAGCCTGTGCCACATCTACAACCCTAAGCATATCTCTGGAAGACCTCTGGGAACATGCCTGTGCCTCCATGATGGCCATAAACATACAGTGAGTGGCACGGAAAGAGACACCTGGATCAGGTGGAGGATGGACAGCAGGCCTCCTCTGAGCACCCCTAACAACCCTCCTATTTGGTACCTTGTCCACACTTTGGCTATGGCTAGACTTAACCACAGTTCCCCAACTGATTGTCTCACCCTCCACCTGTCCAATATCTGAGGGCTCACTGGAATGGATAGGTGTAGGCCTACTGGCTGTGTCTGATGGAATTAAAGGAGATGGCTGTAAGTCAACCTCAGTGTCAGATTCAACCTCTGCATCCCCTGATTGTGCCTCTCTTTGGCCACCATCATCATCAGAGTCTGCTGACACTCTGATATCAGATGGTAGAAGTCCCACACTTCCACTGTCAGGAACACCTGTGATAAGCAACAGACATAGGAAAAATTATACCTACACTACTATAATCTAATATATGCAAACAAACTAACAGTGGTGCCACTATTACAGACAGTACAGCAATACACACAACAGTCCTGACACCAACAACACACACTAAATATTTCTTTGAACTGCTTATCAGTACTGACATAAAATGTTTGGCTTACCATGTCCAGATGATAGTCTGCTCCCTATGCTGAATGGTTCTGGAAGAAGTTAAGCAAAGGTAAGGGCAACATCATCACAATTAACAGTAACATAGGGGGTAGAACTTGAACTGCTTATCAGTACTGACATAAAAATGTTTGGCTTATCATGTGCAGATGATAGTCTGCTCCCTATGCTGGATGGTCCTGGAAGAAGTTAAACAAAAGGTAACAACAACATCATCACAATAGTAACACAGGGGTAATATTTTGGCCCTTTACATGTCCACTAACTATAATTTCTACAAGAAGTTGGATAACAAGTCCAGCCTAGGTCCCATGTGTAATCAATCACAATGTGTTGTTAACTGTAGTGATCTACAGTCCCCCCAAACAAATTATTTGTTAAATAGACCTAACATATTGATGTAAATATTCTACTATACTAGAGTATTTAAAAATGGAGATACATAAGCCTACCTGGAAGTTCCTCCTGGGACATATTTACTGTCCCTCAAACAGTAGCACCAGTGTCAAGGACATGCAGTTCTGCACTTTCCTGGGATCTGTCTGGATCCCTGACAGTGGACAGGAACTCTTCATGGTGGCTTTGTAGCAGCCCCTTCATGGTACCCATCCGATCACTGGTCACTGCAGCTGCTCTCCTCCATGCAGATGAGATCATGTCAGTTGCCCTGTGGTGCACCTGATCATATGTCCTACTGTGGCTGCCTACTGCATTCACATCTACAACTATCTGCTGCCAACTTTGCATTCTGCCTGACATATCACCACGTTCCATCTCAAGCCGAAAGGGACCATGTCACCTAAGAGTTTCCACAATGACCTGATTATCAGGGTCACTGAAGGGTGGTTTTCAGGGATTGAGATGCCTGGGTGTCAGAGCCCTAAAACACAACAGAAGGATAATACACACAAGTATCACATAACTAAAAAATACCTGTTCCAAGATAAAACAGAAAAGTTGGCATCTCAGTATTACCCAGTGGAGAAACATAAAACAGTCTAGATATCTGAAATATGAACAACAAGAATTGTACAGTTGTAACATATTACATTCACACACAAAGCAAGGCAAGATGCAAAACAAGGGACAGTAACAGTAGCAGCATATCCTTGTTTGTGCCAAAATAGAAATGCAGCTTTGCTCCTCCACTCTCAGAAGAACAGGCAAACAGCACATTTTGCCAACAAACCATCAGTGAAATGCTAAAAGTGTTTTCAAATGAACTGTCCCTGAAACATATGCACAGATTTAAAATAGAGCATTCCATTTTAAGCAATTGCCAATCATGTATATCTGTGAAATGCCCTGACAAACATGCCCATGCCATCAGTACACTTCTAAGTAATGTATACAGATAATAGTAGCATTTGCTAATTAATATATTTATATAATTATGAAACAGATTTTTCTTAAATGACATTTCAGCACCTGCAATATATAGCTGAAACATGCAAGCCTACCTTCTCATGTTCAGTAGTCTTCTGTGCAGATATATCCCGAAGTAATAGCCTCTTTTGTGTTTTCCACATAAACAAGCCTCCTTACACTCAGGTTCCCTAGCTACACAGTTGCCTTTTTATGGTGTAGATTCAGGTCTGTTAGCAAGGTTTAGAAGCAAATGAGGTGTGATCTCAGGATTGCTGAATCCCAAACTTTTGGCACTGTGTAGCAGATGTAGACATAGTGCGAGCAATCCCTCAGTGTTTGTTGCTAATGGATTGAAACTGTGAATGATTACTGGTAGGGAGAAGGAAAACACAACTGCAATGCAGACTGCCCTACCTCCAGTGCATGTGTTTGGTTCGACTTATAAAGTGTATATAAGTCATTTTATCATGGTTAGAAATGTAAGTAAGCAGCAGCACATAATTCACAAGTTCTGTCATTAATATCCAACCTCCCTTTCATTTGTTGACAACTGTATATTATTTCCATTTAATATCATCACACATTTTAAAGACAAGGATATAGAATACCTTACAGACTGCATGTCTCAGATTACTGGTCAGATACAGCTTGAGCAACAAACACAAGAGAGGTAAGACAGAGCTGTATTTTTACAAGCAATAGTCATAAATGGTTGTATGATCACTCAGTGCCCTATATCCAAAATTTATACATGTACAAATACCTGTTATGTGGTTTCTTAGTACTGTGGATGGTGTTGCAGTTGGGTTGTATGCAGAATGATTTCAGTTCCTTGCTGCAAAGCTGTTTGTGTGGCAAAGAGGGATAGGGACCCTTACTGTACTCTGAAGATTCATTGGAGTGAGAGCTAATATCCAGACCTATGTAGAAATATTTCATGTGTCCCCTCCCTCACCCCAATCATGGTGTCCCCAACCTTTTGTGCCCCTCACCATTCCTGTCTCTTGTCTTGATTGTTTGCATTTGCTTCCCCACCTACTCAACTTACCTGACCCAGAAATACTTAATTCCCTTATTCAGCATTCCTCTTTTACTGAATTAAAAAAAAGAAAAATGGGCATCTGTCCCACAAAAAAAATCATCACTTATATAGCTCTCCATTTTGCACATGTGAATTCATGACACACTTGATTTGGTCCAATTGGCTATACAACATGATTATGTTGGTGTCACCCCTCTCTCTGGAAGTGACAGTCCAAATTCAGCTAATATTCTGCACATATTACCACTTTTTACTGTTGATGAAATGGACAGCTATGGTTCTTACTTACCTCCCTCCTGCACATTCCTGTATTGCTTTCCCTTTGTTTGTTCCCCTGCTTGCTCCCCATTTCACCACTTTCCTATCTACCCAATTTTAACACCTATAATCTAGTCAAAAAATAGAATCACACACAACACACATAGGTAGCAGAAAAAGCAATGCATCCCTTCACTTTTTGACCTCTGTGTTTGCATGCAATTTGGCATTGCTCACCAATGCAAAGTGGCAGTGAGTGGTTCTGTAATGTTGCAGTTACCTTTGTGCAATGCTGCATAATCCCATTGCACTATACCAATATATGGCAACATATGTACTATAAAGAATTAATGTCTCCACATTATCAAACTATTTATTTAAAAGAATTACATACACCCAGGTTCAAACTCAGCATCATCTGGGCTGAAAAAAATATGTGTCAATGCATTTACACCTGCTGCCACAGAGTCAGCTAAGCAGCAGGTGTGTTTCATACACTCAATACTAATTCTCAGAATTTTAGCAATGTGGCTCATGCTTGCACACTGCCTAACTATGCACAAACAGGGAAAATAATGGAAATGTGAATCTCGATGAGTAAACACTTTGCCAACCATTGTGCAAACCCTCTACTTGCTGCTGTGCTATGCAAAGTCAAATTTAACATGTATTAGCACTGTTTACTGTCCCATTTTACTCTTTATGCCATGAAACTTCATATGAAAACTTAAACTGAATAATATGTCACATATTTACAATGCAACAATATGCTGCCTCCTCCATGCACTGCAACTCTGGAGTCTCTAGTACTTTTTCACAAACATATCAACTATACTACATAAATTAATATCAAGTGCTGTGTGATATGTAATTCATGTCAATCTGGTAACATGCAAAACTAGAACTATCTTCACAGTTCAACTTGCCTACACAACCATCAACTGTCCCTGGGAACTATTGACCCATAAGCCTAACTGACCTTATCTGCAAGGCTATGGAAAGATTCATCATGGACCTTATCTATAGGGACATAGATGACCTTCAACACTCTTGACCCAACCCATAGTGGTTTTGTCAAGGGTAGATCTTGCTTACTAAATCTAGTGTACTTCTTTGATATATTTTGATTTAGCCAAGGCCTTTAACACAATCCCCTATTTAGGTATCATAGAAAAACTCTTCCATCTGGGGATTAACCCACACATTACTAGATATGTATCCAACTGGTCACCAACAGAACATACACTGTCAAAGTTGGGGAGTCCAGCTCCACCAGTAGACCAGTTACTAGTGGAGTACCAGAAGAATCTGTGCTGGGCCCGCTACTGTTTGAAAACTATTTCTCTGAAGTCCAGGTGATAGGTAGATGGCCTATGGTTTACCAAGTTTGCAGATGACTGTCAATTGGGCACAGTCATATAGAGTCCCCCAAAGATGTTAACATATTACAGAAAGGCCTGACACAGACAAATGATTGGTACCAAAGTCACATACTGAAACTTAACTCAAGCAAATGCCTCATTGTCCCCTTTGGCAAATAAAAGTAGCCCTGCTAATTATATTATACATAGCACCCCTCTAAGCTCAAATTCAGTGGTGTGAGACTTGGGAGCACAGGTTGATAGTAATCTAAACTTCAATTACTGCTTCCATAGTGGTAAGACACACATTCTACATTGCCCACCACGTAACTCAGGGCATCACATCCAAGACCTGGGAGTTCATAGCTCTGCTGTACTCAACTCTTATCAGACCACTAATTGAGTACAATGCTCCCTTCTCTATGTACCTCACCAGTCACCTGCAGCAAGTGGAGAGACCTCAGAGGTTTCTGAACAAGAGAATCCAGGACCTCCAAAACATGACATACATGGAAGTAGTGAAAGCCCTGTCATTGTACTCAGTATCATACAGACTGCTGACCGGTGACCTGGGCCTGGCCTACAGAGCAGTCTCAGACCCAGCCCTAATATAAATGTTGGAGATCTTCAAATCAAATGGGTCAAGAATAACTTGATCCAGGGATCTCAACTGTGCCTATGATATAAACAGAATATGCTGGAGACACAGACATATCTCCCAGTGATTGCTGCTCCTCTGTATTAGGCTCCCATTGTATGTGAAACAAACAGTGGTCCTCAATGACTCTATTCAAGCACAAATTTGACAACTGGATTGGTGATTATACATTAACCCTAAGGGTTGCACCTATGTCCCTCATAGACAGGGACAGTTGGTGCTGATCACAAAATTACTCTGCTAACAATGAACATCTAACTATGCTCAATAAGGGTACTTGGGTTTTTATACAGCTAGGCTTGTAAAGGCCTTAGGGCCATTAGCCTAGTAACCTCCTAGGAACTTATGAAGCTATGAAACTATGCAGGCCTCCCATCATGTTCTCTCCTACATCAAGTGTTGATATCATGCACTATAAGTTATCCTGCAGCCTTGTAAAAGTCAGACATGTGCTGTGGCACTTGCATAAATTACTGAGTTCTGTAGTCTGTGTATTAAGGAAGGAGTTCTGTTCTCACCGAAGTCAACTGTGTGTGTGTGTGTGTGTGTGTGTGTGTGTGTGTGTGTGTGTGTGTGTGTGTGTGTGTGTGTGTGTGTGTGCATGTGTGTGTGTGTGCATGTGTCTAGCCAGAAAAGCAGAAGTGTGTATCCTACAGTTACCATGCCAATCCCAGGATTGACAGTACTTTGATACTTGCACATGCCTACACATGCATTCCATGTAGGCCTCCCAACATCTCTCCTATATCCAGCGCTGATGTCATACACTATAAGTTGGCCTGCAGCCTTGTAAAAGCCAGACTTGTGCCATGCTGCTTGTGTGAATTACTGAGTTCTGTAGTCTGTGTGCTTAGATAGGTAGGGGTTCTGTTCTCACTGCAGTCAGCTGTGTGTGTGTGTGTGTGTGTGTGTGTGTGTGTGTGTGTGTGTGTGTGTGTGTGTGTGTGTGTGTGTGTGTGGTGTGTCCATTCAGAAGAGCAGAAGTGTGTATCTTATAGTTACCACTTCAATCCCATGAATTGACAGTATTCTGATACTTGCACATGCCTACACATCCATTTCATATAGGCCTCCCAAACTCTTCTCTCCAACATGCACTGCTGATATCATCCACTATAAGATGATCTGCAGCCTTGCAAAAATCAGATTTGAGCTTTTGGCATTTGCATAAATTACTGAGCTCTGTAGTCTGTGTACTTAGATAGGCATGGGTTCTGTTCTCACTGCAGTCAACTGGCATGTGTGTGTGTGTGTGTGTGTGTGTGTGTGTGTGTGTGTGTGTGTGTGTGTGTGTGTGTGTGTGTGTATGCACACATGCTTGTCATTACAGAGAGCCTTTTACACCAGCATGTGGAACAGTGTTATTGACATATTCTCCTCACCATACACTGCTATCAGCTATAAAGTGTTGTCTGAGACACTGCAAGTCAGACTTGAGCTATGGAGCTTTGCTTGAATACAGAGTTCTGTAGTGTGTGTACTTTGATAGGTAGGGGTTCTATTCTCCCTGCAGTTGCCTGGGATGTGTGTGTGTGTGTGTGTGTGTGTGTGTGTGTGTGTGTGTGTGTGTGTGTGTGTGTGTGTGTGTGTGTGTGTGTGTGTGTGTGTGTGTGTGTGCTCTTGCTTGACGTTACAGGCAGCCTTTTAGACCAGCATGTGAGACACTGCTATTAGCATATTCTCCTCACCAGACGCTGCTAATGTCATCAGCTACATCTGATTTGTGGATGTGCACTATTCCCACCAGAGCAGGGTCAGAGACTTGCCTTGAGGCCAGGTAGAAGTCACCTCATCCTATACAATACAGATTACAGTGACATGGCATTCAGTCTCTCCAGATACATCATGGAATGGTTTGTAGGCCCTGTGTTTTCTTGGTGAGAAACCCCTGTGGTCTCTCCAGCTGCTGCATGTGTCTGGTAAGGTGCATGCAAAAGAGAGCATTATACTGTATATTAGTGTCCTGATGAGGTTCAAGTACAGTGCTGTAATATAATCCTCAGATCTGAATATGATGGCATGACTTATGATGTGCACAACATAGACTTTCAATACCAGTGTGGACACTTGGTGGTTGAAGTTCAGATTGTTATGTATGTGTGTTCCCAGTGCTTGCATCACTGGGTTTCAGCATAGCAGGGATGTTGCCAATGCGGGGAATTCCACTTTGCAGAAGGAAAAATAAAGGCACATTTTTGCACTTATTTGTAGACCGTGTGGCTTTGTCACCAATCATTTGTCTGTGTTAGCCCCTGCTGTAGTCTGTTATCATCAGTGTTTGCACCCAGTATGCCAGAATCAGCAAACACGGTAAGCCAAAGACAATATACATTAGCCAGAACTGTTGCGAAATAGATTCCGAACAGTAAAGAGTCAAGCACAGATCCCTGGGATATGCCAATGGTTACAGCTCTACTGGTACATGTTGATTTACCAACTTTCACAGTATGTTTTCTGTCAGTGAGCCAATTGGTTACCCATCTAGTGGTGTAAGGTTTAATCCCCAGCTGGGAGTTTCTCAATGATACCTGTGTGGATGACTGTGTTCAAACCCTAGGCCAGATCATGATAGCCAGTATGCACTACTGTCTTACCTTCATCCAGGCCTATTACATAGAATCAATGGGCTGTGGCAACATCACAGATCACCTGTCACGTGACTCATCACATACACCTTATTGACATAGTTGAATACACACTTTAACACACCTTCCACACAGACTAGGTTCCTGAGAAAGGTGTACATCAACATGTGTCCATCTGAGTGGGGGGGGGCAACACCAGATGACTGCATGTCTAGACACATCCTAACTCTCCTCATCTGTGAGGTAGACCAACATGTCATCATGGACCTTTTCTAAATGGGCACTAGTAATATCTTGGCTATGTGCAACAGACCTGTGTCAGTTGTTAATGCTACATCATGTCTATTACATCTGTTAGATGTCTTCAAAGAGGTCATTGAGGGCATGCATGACAACAACAATATCATTCTTTCGAACTTGACAAGCCCAAGGCATTTGACAGAAATCCACTGAGGCAGTCACTCAACGCTGTCAGATGTGGCATAAACACCTATATCACCAAGTGGATAGACCACTGTATCACATATATGGCATCTAAATGTGTTGAAAATGTGTGAAGTGACCTACATCTCAAGTCCAGTGATCAAGTCTGCACATCAGGGCTGTCTGCTAGATCCTGTCCTGTCCATTATTTTAACAGACAACATACACATCATGGCATACACATCCTACAGCTGTCTGTCACACCTGACTGACAATTGTGGGATTGTGGGCAACTTTGTGACATTAGCATAATACAGCATAATACTACTTAACACAACACACACAGCACATGAAACACAAAACACCTGCAATGACAACAAAAAAACAAGGGATTTGTTACATCAGGAAGACAAACAACCCAGTATACAGTATAAGATAGATATCACACCCGCAGACCAGATGTGAAGGTATGTGACCTGTGTCATGGGGTAGATGGGTAGATGGCTAGTGGAGCACATTCATACTGTCTACACAGTATGCAGCACATGTACACTGTACTGACACACCACACATGGCATTTTACCACTGAATTCCAGTGTACAACAAGCTACACAAAGCTGTTACATGGCTGTTTGCTGTTTGACATTGATACTGGTGTGGATTGTTGCATGCAGTGTATGTGCCATGCCTGTTGTCCACCAGCCTTGCCATGTTGCTAGCTATATATATTCATATAGTTGGCATACCTCAGCTGCACACCCTGTGCTACATCACCAGCTGCTATTACAGTGTGGGGACAGTGTGATGCTTGTGTGCCTAATAGAATGTGGACATTGTTGTGATCATGCTGTCTTCACTGTGTATCATATGTAATCATCTTTGTCAACTAATCATTACTGTATTATGTTAGACACATATTGTTGTTTTGTTGATTTATTTTGTTTGTTGTGTGTGTGTTGTCTGTTGTTATTGTGTTGTTGCTGGAGATACTCTACCTGTTTTTGTTAGGCACCCTCCTACCTCAGTTTTTCACAGTGCAGTTTGTACCCCTGAACAGCTTCAGGTTGCACAGTTATCTTTACATGTCAGTCACATAACACACACATGTGCTGTGTGAATAGTAATGTACACCATTGTTACATACATTGTACATACTGTCATTGTACTGTGTGTGGACCATATGCTGATGATGTGTACTGCTGTGATATGCATGCTGTTCACTGCACAATCCCTTGTCTGCTGTACATTAAGTTGTTTTCCTGTTTCTCTACACCTTCCTATAACTCCTTCAATTTATACAATATTTACATTTTACAGTTTGTTTTGTTTAGTTGGTTTACACTTACAATACAGATGTACAACTTTGGAACACTTTTTCACAATAATGGGAATGTATTGCATGGGATTTCACAATACTCTGCTGTGTATACACTGTTAAAATATACCATATATATATGTATATATATATATATAATAATAGAGTATATATCAATATAGTTATAGGGGGGCCCTTACATTATAGTTAAAGGCACAAGGTAATCAATAAGAACACATATCCTCACACAAACCCCTGGTTATTCTAGCACATGTCTGAGTTTAAAAGAGCAAATATGTAAAATGTGTCCATATTTCTGAGTCATTGTCTCCCCATTATGTTGTGCTTTGTCCAGATTTCTTGCACAAAGACACCGAGTGCTATGAGAAACATTATGTGTTAAGCCTTGGTGATAATTGCAGAATTCCATGCAAACCTACTAACCTAGTATGATCTGAGTTAAACAGGTTTTCTCTCCATGTCGCGTTACATGGTTTCCTGGCTGGCAACAATGTTGACAGCCATGAAACACACTTACTTATGTTTAAACGTGGTGCACAGTATGAATATGCAATTAGCACTGCTGCTCACAATGCATCACCATGCACACAAGTAAACTCCATGTAAGCTTTGTGTGAAGCCTACACAGAGTTTACTGAATCCCAGGATGGGATTCAAAGGACATTTTCTTAGCTTTTTTAATTAACTGGATAAAAATCAACATGATACTGCAGATTCTTTTAGAGTGGCCAGATATCACTGATCTGGTTATCAAAGGCTCAGGGTTTCAGTTTCTAACATACATATATATAAATATGTATCTATCTATCTATATCTATCTATCTATATATATATATATATATATATATATATATATATATATATATGTGTGTATATATGGATCTAGGTCATAAGATCGACAGCTCATATGACTGAAACTCATTTCATCGACAGCTCATTTGGCTGACACAAAAAAGGGGGTCCCCACACCCCCCCCCCCCCCCCCCACCCAACCCCCCCCCCCCATATATAACAACTCCACAGTCCCACAACAGTTGGGGGGGGGGCAAAAAGTAGGGGGGGGGTTTTTGCCTTGAATACTTTTTGTCAGCCAAATGAGCTGTCGACCAAATGAGTTTCAGTCATATGAGCTGTCGATCTTATGACCTAGACCCGTATATATATATATATCTATATATGACACACCTATGAATCTATATGAATACATATTATGGGTGTTTCCCAGAGGTTGTCAGAATTGTATCACTGGGGGTCAGTATCTTGTATGACAAGTTGTACTGCAAGTTGCCCTGAGGATAAGTCATTTTTGTTTGTTAGTCAAAAAGTAATTTATGTTTTTTCAGGCCATGAATACCTTTCCCATTTAACTACTGGTCAGAAATTGCAGTAATGTTGGAAATTACATTTTCATTGTGGTTTAACAGGAACAAATTAGCAAATTAAAACTAATTTGCTAACTTGTGGCTGTTAAATCACAATGAAAACAGTAAACAGACCATTTGATCATGTGTTAGTATTGCAATAGCCAAGGTATAACTTATTGATTTGTTAAGTTGTTGAATCCTAATGCTGTGTTAGCAACTATATTGTACTAACTAGGCCCAATTATCTGCCTTTTTTTACCTACTTCTGCTGACAGTTAGAGTGTCTTCTCTTTGTCTTACCTAACCTTCCTGGGCTACAGGCCCTTGAACTTGTCCAAACACAGGTCAACTGGGTTAATTTTTGTACTGAGAGTTATAGGATGCAGAGAGGAGATGGTGGTCACCAACATCAGCATCATACTACACAGGTGGGGTATTTTCCCTTTCAGTCCTACCTCACACTAATATCATAGGTTAGATTATAGAAAACAGGCATTCTATGGTATCATAAGGGAAATATTCCCACCTCCATAACTTACTTTCCCGTTAGGCACCAGTACTATCACTGCTACCAGAGAGTTTCCCCCAACATATGTTTCCCCCAACATACCTCCAAAAACTCCCCCCAGAAGAAATGAGTAAGTTTCACTTTGCCATTCCTCTTCCATTCATGCCAGCTTTAGCTTGTGGCCAAGCCGCTAAATGAAGTTAGTTCACTTGTGTTGTTATTGTCAAATCTTCATTCCTCTGTGCAGAGAGAGATGGTGACAAACATATGTCTGAAGCAAAAGAAACCTGGAGAAATTAGAACCACTCATACACAGAAGAGGACTCAGAATCCCCATTAACATAAATGAAATAGTATTCTCTAAGTTCACTTCTGCTCCTTGGAATATCCTTTGTGGATACATAAGAAATATCCCCACCCTTTGTGGATTTAAATGAGAGTTAATCTTCCCTGTGTTTGTCTATTCTTCTTGAAAATGATTTCATAAGCCTGAATGAAGTCAACTCCTCATTGGTCCGATCCAACCAAAAGCTAATCACCCGTGATATCCACATCCTGCCCCCACCCCCATTAAGGAAACCATGGTAAAAAATTTCTCCAAAGCCAACTTCATGCTTCTTATGACAGCAGTGGTGAACTTCATGACACCCATGCAGATGGACAATACAGTTGCAACTACTAAATCCTACAGAAATGCACTCTATAAGCACTTAAACGACTGTATGGATCGTGCTACCCCAAACAGAACCAAGATGCTATCCTTCAAAAAAAGGAAGCCAACTTGATGGTCCCCTGCCACAAACAAACTGTACAACAGAAGGAAGAAACTGTTGCAAAAGAGAGTAAAATCCCATGAAAGTAGGAGCTCCCTGGTCAGCCTCAGTAAGAAACTGAGATCCCTTATAAGATCCTCCAAAGCTACCTACGAAATCAAAATCACCACTAATTCTAAGGACAAACACAAAGCATTCTATAACTATGTCAAGAATCTCGATGGCAACCCCCAGATCTGCTCTGAGTTACAGCACAACACCACGAAAATTACAGAACCAACTGATATTGCCAACATCCTGGCAGATAGGTTCAGTGCTAACTTTAGCCCCCCCTCACCCCCTAAAGGGCCCATATCTATACAGGAAGAATGCAAAGTCCCTGTAATCACAACTATGCAGGTAAAACCTGCACTTTCTAAAGCCAAAAACACAGCATCCATGGGACCAGACAACATCTCAGGCTGCGTTTTACACGAACTTCAGAACGAGCTGGCTCCCCACCTAAGCACCATGTTCAATAATAGCCTCACATCAGTCTTTGTGCCCACTGAATGGCGCATAGCAACAGTTATCCCACTCCACAAAGGGGGAGTCACCACTGATTCCGGGAACTATCGCCCTATTAGCCTGATGAGCCTGATCTCCAAGGCCATGGAACGTATGTGTCATCATGGAACTCATAAACAAAGACATTGGTAACCTCCAAACTTTAGATCCCACCCAGTTCGGGTTTGTAAAAGGCAGTTCATGCCTCCTGAACCTGATTGACTTCTTTGAGAGAGTCACCAAAGCCGTAGATGAGGGTAAGGTGGTTCACACAGCCTATCTTCACCTCGCCAAGGCATTCAACACCATCCCCCATTCTGGAATTATAGTTAAACTCACTAAACTATGTATGAATCCCTATGTCACAAGATGGGTTGCTAACTGGCTCACTGACAGAACCCACACTGTAAAAGTTGCAGGCTTCAAATCTGACCTCAAACCAGTGACAAGTGGAGTACCACAGGGTTCAGTCCTGGAACCTCTCCTGTTTGTTATCTACTTCTCTGAAGTACAGGCTAACACAGAAGGCCTCTGGCTAACGAAGTTCGTAGATGACTGCAAACTAGGAGCCATAGTCAAGTCCCCAAATGATGTGGACATCCTACAGAAGGGCCTCGCTGAGACAGAAGCCAGGTGTCAGAGCCATGGCCTCAAGCTCAATGACAAAAAGTGCAGTGTCATCTCCTTTGGTAAAAAGTCTGTACCCATGAACTACCACATAGGCAGCAATCTACTTAACACTGAATGTGTGATAAGAGACCTTGGGACCCAGGTGGACAGTAGTCTCTCCTTTGATAGTCACACCACCACAGTAGACAGGAAGGCCTTCTACGTGGCACACCTAATCATAAAAGGGTTCTCTTCCAGGAAAAAAAGAGGTCATTGTTCCCCTCAACTCTACACTCATTAGACCCATTATAGAGTAAATGCCATTTTTGGACTGTACCTCACAAGACATCTGCAGCAGCTGGAAAGGTCACAGAAATACCTCACAAAGAGGATTACTGGCATCAAACAAATGCCCTACACTGACCATCTCAAAAAACTTCAGCTTTACTCCGTAGCATATCGCCTACTCTGAGGTGATCTCTGCCTTAACATATAAAGCTATGTCAAACCCAGAGCTGTTGAACATGCTAAACCTAAAGAAATCCCAATCCATCCAAGCTACACGCTCTAGGGACCTAAACCTTGTCACCACAATAAACAGGACATGCTGGAGGGATATATTCCTGTCCCAGAGACTTCCCATACTCTGGAACAGGCTTCCGATCTATGTCAAGCAAAGTTCTTCATTAGCACTCTTAAAGAAAAATCTTGATGAGTGGATGGGAAATAGGAAATACACCCCGGGGATCACTTCTGTGTCTCTGCTCAACAGTGGCACAGCAAAATAACTTTCTTGGGTGGCATAAGCCAGGGAACCTTGTTGGCTAGGCTTACGTAGGCCCTTGGGCCAATAGCCTAGTACCTACCTATGAACCTATGAACCGATGATGGTCCAACCTCATAGGTTTATAGGTTCATAGGGGTGTACTAGGCTAATGGCCCTGGGGCCTTTATAAGCCTAGCCCATAGAAGTGCCCTGGCATTACCTGAATCTCATCAATACTCCACAGGTTATTCGTTGTGGCTTTGATCTGTTTTCTTCTATTATAACTATTTCTCTTGAAACTATTTTTGTAGAATAATTTTGCATATGATATGAGAAACATTACACTATTAGAATTAATCTTAAATACTGCCTCATCAAGCTATATTATACTGTAAATATTTAGTTTCTGTGATATTTATCCTTTATTGTTCCTTTAAACTGATGAATGTTTATAGAATCTCTCTACCACACTTGAAAAAGAGATTCTATGTAGTAATTATATATTTATTTACTGCTTTGGGACCAGATCATAGTTGAAAAGGCTCTTTAATCTAGTCTAACTCAGCCAATTAATACAGAAATAAGTATAACATGGTCAGAATTACAAAACATATAGAATTACTTTATGTGCTTCATCCACTGTGTGCTACAGTCTGATCAAATCCCAATACAATAATAACCAAGATATTCTGAAATTCCACAGATTTCTATACTTCTAGATAGAACATAATGACTTGCTAATGAATCTTTCCCTATGGGTTTGGTTCTAAGTCTGATAACCTCCACATGGACACTGTCTAAATCTGAACAAATCAATTACCAAGATGAAAGAACACAGATCACCTCTGCCTAGTCTTACCCATTAAAATGCTAAATAAAATATATTTTATGATATCATTTGATCAGTATTTTAAGTCTTCTATCAGGAGACCTAGAAATGATAAGCCTAGCCAGTAACAATGTCAATGTGATGCAAAATGTATGTGGTTTCAGAGCATATATGTCACATGTTGTTACAAACTGTCACATCAAAAGTGTCTGTATGACCCAGATTAACAGAACTATAAGTTACAAGTGATATACTACAGCTGTTACTGTTTTCAAAGCTGCTGAAAAATAAACAGGCATCTTCTAAAAGTGAATGAAGAATAAAAATTCTGTAGAGAGAGCAAAGGAGATGGGCAAACGAAACAAACTGTCAGTTATGGTATATCTGGAATGGGCAAAGGTAAATTTTAATCTTATCTAAATGTCATTCAAGCATGCAAAGTGATTTAAGTTGTATTGACTGTCACATAGCTTAGTTAATGCATAAACATAAAGAAAGAAGTGAGATATGAGTGACCTTAACAGTAAATAGTATTTACTCTAAAGTGAACCAATCCCAATGTTTTCTTATTCTTAAATCAATAATTGTAACTTCCCTTTAATGTATTATTATATGCTCAGGGGATTTTGCTTTCTGTAATTAAAATAAGAGATAAGTAGTTTACATCAGAGTATCATAAACCTCAGAGAATTTATGCCATGTAATTACACCTGTCAAAAACAATAAAATGCACACACTTGGAACATTTAACTGAATCATTCTGCTTACCAGTAAAATTATTAAAAAAATGTTTTGAAAATAGTCACTCAGGTAATTATACTTGATAAACTTTAAGGACTTTAATTTTAAAGTAAGAGTACTTTAAATCAGTACAGACAAGTATAAAAGATTATATATTTTGATATGGAGTTGTAATCCATCCATCCATCCACAACCTCTTTTCCCATTTTTGCACACGAAGCTGGGGTGTCACTTCAACAGTGACAATCATCTGTTGCCAAGGTTCACATTGCCATATTCAACAGTCTTATTTGTTAATCTAGGATGTTCTTTGGCATACAATTCAGAAATGCCACTAACACAGTGTACCTCTTAAATAACAGGCACAAAACGAAAACAAAAAATATCTTATGAATCTGTGCATCGTGTTATTTGGCTGTCCTTGTGTGTATTCAGTCAGACGTTGACAGTGACACATCATGGAGATGTAATGGTACTTGAACAAGACGTTTGCCTGAGAGGTTGATGTGCTACTCTGGGAAGAAGTAATGACTTACTTCAAAGTGAACATAATCTCTTATTAAAGGTAAACAAATTCCACAATAATATTATGTATATTTTTACAATGTTTGTATAAACCTTCATTTCATCTGAAAATTATGGTTAGAGACTGAAAATGGATGACATTTCACCTTTATTTAGACAACATACAGCACAGATATGTGAAAATTCAATTAGTTTCTCAGATTATATCTCTCACTGCCTAATAGGTACCATTCAGAAGAGCTGCAGATTACTATCATGAAGCCATGAAGCACTATGTTACCATGAGCAAGAATGGCAGCTGGTAAGTGCTTGCTGCCCAGTATTTAGGCAAATTAGCAATACAACATCAAAGAAGTCTATCAAATGTGCCAAACAAAAATGTGATACACTGCATTAATTAAACTCCTTCTGAGATGGAACAGAACTTAAAGCTAATGCATTGGTGGGTTTGTGTGTGAAAAACACATATGCAGAGAAACACACCAAAATATACACACACACACACACACACACACACACACACATGTATATATATATATATATATATATATATATATATATATATATATATATATATATCTATATATACACACACGTATATATATATATATATATATATATATATATATATATATATATATATACATACACACACATACAAACAAACACACACACATACACACTCTCACTCGTTACTTATTGTGTCAGGTCACGCTACATTTTGCTTAGCAGGCCTAAAAAAAGGCATTCTTTGCAAAGTGACTTTATGTTGAATATGGGGATTTTCCTGATGTCAGTACACCCCAATGCTCCTACAAGTGGCTGGAGTTTAGGTTAGACTATTTTTCCTTCAGTACTCCTTGCACTAATAGGATGCAAATTAGCACTTTATGCAGGAATGTGTATTATACAACGACCCCACCATTAATATTCCAAAACGTGCATGCTGATTGGTCAGCGTGCACATTGTAAATCAGAGTTATAGTAATGGAAAAAGGTCCGGTCGCCCGGACTTTTTCCATTAGCATAACTCTTTTTTTTTTTTTTTTTTACAGCAATGGAGAACGCAAGATCTCCGTTGATTTTTACAACCTGTCTCCCTATGTTGAACGAGTTTAACATAGTGAGACAGCTTTAAAAAAAGCAACGGATGATCTTCGTTGCTTTTTTTAAAGCTGTCTCGCTATGTTAAACCCATGTAACATAGCCAAACACTTTAAAAAGCAACGGAGATCATGCTTTCTCCTTTGCTTTTTTCAAAACTGTCTCGCTATGTTAAATGGGTTTAACATAGCGAGACAGCTTTAAAAAAAAGCAACAGAGATCCTCAGTTGCTTTCTTTAAAGCTGTCTCACTATGTTAAACTCCTTTAACATAGCAAGACAGTTTGTAAAAAGCAATGGAGATCTTGCTTTCTCTGTTGCTTTTTCCCACAGCTTTGATGTACTGCGTAAGTATACGCATGTGCAGTACATCAGAACCGCTGCAGAATACCAGACAACTGCGGAAGGGCAGCAAGGAGGCATTATACAATGCCATTATTTAAGAAAAGTCATTATTTTTTTTCTTAAATAATGTCATTGTATAACAGAAATAACCCACTTCTGGGTGTGGGTATTGCTGGATTTACCCACGGTTGTCTTTGTTTGGCCACTCGGGCTTCACCCTCGTGACCAAACCACAACAACCCTGGGTAAATCCAGCATTACCCACACCCAGGCATGGGTTATTGCTATATTATTACACATCAGATATCTACATTTTGGAACTTTGCTTCTAGTTGTCACATAGCGCCACATATTTTCTCTGTCCTTTGCTAAAAATGGACTTTCTGAAATAGTGCGGAATACATGATGTGTGCTTAAATTACCTGTTAACTCATTCTTACTGAAAAATTCAAACATGGCTTCAAGCACACTCATCATTTACAACTAAAATCTATGCTGATAAAGGTGTAGTTTGTGTTTTTTTTATTATTCCCTAAAGAACATCAGAGACAGTGTAGCTATGAATGCATACATGTCAAGATAGTACTCTCAGCACTCCAAGTACCTAATTAGCACAGCACTGGAGTACTGTGAACCTCATATTGCAATCTTGAATCTTCGTCTGAGTTTAAAGTGCAATTATTCTGTAAGACTCAGTGCTGACACGCTCTGTCACTTCAGAGGATTTTATCACCTAACACACTGTCCCTATTGCTTTCCACCTATCTTCTCCTCTCACAGGACTGATGAATGTTGATCAGCTGTAGAATGTAATATAAATATTGTATGTTTCACTCTGCTTGTTTACTAGAATGCACAGATATAGTTGTTCTGTGGAACAAACCTGATCTACTCTGTTATTGCTCACATTTCTACCATTTTTTTTGGTTTGTTTTGAAATGTTTTGGATTTCACACTGGCCAAGTCTGAAATTGATCAATACTGATCAGTGCAATACCCTAATAAATTAAACAGTCAGTCTCACAATTTATAGTTCGTATTTATAGTGGAGATTTTTTAGATTGGGAGGTACTTGTATATGGCATTGTAACTCAGTGTCTGGATTGAGATTAAGACTGACAAATACATTGCATTTTGTCATACATTACATCTTCTAGGTCTTCTTGTCTCTTTTTCACCACCTCCATCATCCCCCAGCATTAAATGCTCTTTCTTTCTTTCTGTGCTGCAAGAATATGTATGAATGACATTATTTTGTCAGTTATTTCTCAATTCTGACACATTTTCCTATCTAAATGTTGAATTATTTTCCACTCACCTCCAAACCAGCATATGTCACTGTCTAAAATGACTAGTTCTCAGGGCATGCCCATATCTGTAAAAGATGTCTTCTTATACCTGTTTACCTGTTATTCTTCAGTTATACACTGCCTAATGACATCTCTAAACAAGCTTATATATGTTTTGAAATTGCAGTCAGGTGTCGTGTCATACTAGACACTGTTGCACTTTTCTCCCTTGACCATTCATTCTTATCCATTCTCTGTTTCTTCCTTGTAAAAAAATAGCAAACCTGTACCACCTCTGTGAAGGGTTCTGAAATATCTAACATATTTACTGACTACACAAGGAAAATACTGAGAATCATATAAAGTATTCAGGAATTTTATCATAATCTGAGAGACATCTTTGTTATACACCTACCTTCTTATCCAGTTTTATTTTTCTTTGCCTACACATATATTATACTATCATTCCTTTAATGCTTCTAAATACACTGTGCAAGTTTCTATATGCATCTGATGTAGTCTTTATTATTTTTATGGATCTACCAGGATGTAAAAGATCCACTGTACATAACTATCTGAGATATTTAGATATTTAAGTTATCACACACTAAATTAATCCATAAACATCCAGCCAAGCTAACTATTTTTTTATTGCACTATCAACATTTATGACTATTTACTTTGTGATAATAACATTTTAATTTTTATGACTCCTGTTTTTCCTAGAATTTTCTGTACCCTCTTTGGAAAAGTGCTATGCAGTGTTTAGTCCATATTATTTACTTATTCTGATTTCAGGTTTATTTTTGCCTATATTTATGTCTGCATCCACTTCACTGATCTTATCCTGTGTCTCACAGTGGTACCAGCTCAGTATGTCTTCTGTCCTGTACAAAGCCTGATAATTATGCCCACTTTGCCATGCCAGTTAACCCTGGCACTCAAGTAAATTGAACTCCCCAGAGATGGTATCATCTGAGCACTCTACTATTGTGAAGCCATGTCTCGGTTCTTTAAGAGTTCATCAGACACCATCTCTGATGTCTGTACATCTTAACCTTAAATTGACTGCAGATGGGGGAAGAAGTATGAGATAACTTTTCCTACTGTTATTTTGGCACTGCGACAGTGTGCAGTGTACATCTACACAAGCCTGCCACTGTTCTCTGTCACGAGCTTTGAACCCATCACTTCACTATTTATCTGTGAGCATACAGAGCTGTAACCAAGAGACAGCACAGCACATAACATTACCCTTACCTAATTACTGGTTAGACATGAAAGTGGAATTGTGAATAAGATCTGATAAGAAATGGCATTTAAAGCATGGACTACAGTGTGTATTATCACAAGGTGACATTGGGAACTTCATTACTTAATTGATAAAACATATTTCTTTTGCCCTTATTTCCAATATAGCAGACTACTCAGAAAACACTCTATAAGCACAAAGCAGCAAGACGAATGTCCCAGTCATTTTCTGCACTTTAATAAGTATGGGTGGCTACTGACTTAGAGGTTAATTCTTAGGAGGAGTCTTGAACCTGCAGACTTATGTGTTGAAGGCAGTAGTGATCGTATACACAGGGAATAATACGGACATCTATGCAAATAGTCTCCTGGTTTGAAGAAAGACATTACATTTCTCTTTTGTAATTTGAAACACTATGCGTTTACTAAATGCATTTTATCACACTGTAAAACTGAGTACCTAAATATTCTACATATTCCACAATAACTTGCTTGGTATGTTGCCATCTGGTTTCTCAGCTGTTTGGCAAGTAAATGACGGTTACTATCGTCACCATTCATTTTTATTTTTAACTAAGTCGCTAGACACTACTACTGTCTTTTAGGGAAAACGTACAATCACCAGCCTGATTAAATGTCACATACACAGAACCACACTAAACAAGTGGAAAAGTACTAGTTGAGTACACTTATCATAAATGTAGATGTTCGAGTGTTTTCACTGCTGCCGTCATTACATTTGGGTTATCTGCTTGCAGGTAGCCCTCAGTCAGCCTGATTAACAAAGTCTTGGGTCCTGCGTCAGGTGCTGTTCTTTCTTCCATGATGCCAGGTGGTCAGGGGTATAAAACATGCAGCCAATGCCATTACATCAGTTTTTCTTGCCCCAGATGTCAGGTGCTCCCCTAATGGGAAGCAATTAAATATAAAAGTACTATGATATACCTCCAACAGAAAAGCAAATACACCAAAAAGGCTTTTAAGCATAGTAAAGGAAAGTAGAGGTATAGCCAAAAAGAAGTTAGGGGGCTGGAGGGAGGGTAACCAGGGCTGCAACAGTGAATACACTCGAACATCTACATTTATGGTAAGTGTACACAACTGTACTATGTTCTTCATGTTTCACTGTTGCAGTCATTACATTTGGCTAGATTCCCAAAGCTATGGTTGGGAGGAGGAATTCAGATAGCATTAGGACCAGCTATAAGGCCCTGCAAGACTGCAGTGGCAAAGCCAGCTCTGGATTTAGAGAAAATTGGCAAATGATAATGCTTGGTGAAAGTATGTACAGAACTCAAGGTAGCAGCTTCTAGGATGTCCCTGGTAGGGACGCCTCTGAGAAAGGCTCTAGAGGTAGATGCAGCCCTGGTGGAGTGAGGTCTGATCCCCTGGGGGATAGGTTTTCCATGGTGCTTATAGCAGAAATGAATGCAATGATCTATCCATTTAGAAATTATTTGTTTTGAAATAGCCTTCCCCTCTGCCCCTGCAGCAAATGCCACCAGCAGTTGTTCAGATTTCCTTTGAGGTTTAGTCCTGTCCAAGTAAAATCTAAGTTGTCTGTGCACATCTAAGGAATGCAGTATCCATTCCCCTTTGTTCTGTGGATTGGGAAAGAAGGTTGGCAAATGAATGGACTGATTAAGAGCCACACTGGATACCACCTTGGGCATGAAGGATGGATTGGTTCTGAGGGACACCCTGTCCACATGAAAGATGATGAAAGGCTCCACTGTCATAAGGGCCTGTAATTCAGATACCCTTCTAGCTGAAGTGATTGCTAAAAGGAAAGCTGTTTTCCAAGAAAGAAATTTTAAGTCTGCAGTAGCAGCTGGCTCGAAAGGAGGTAGAGTGAGTTTCTCCAAAACAAAGTTAAGGTCCCAGGCTGGGGTTGGAGCTCTCCTGGGTAGTCTCAAATTTTTGGCCCCTCTGAGGAACTGCTTGAGCAGTGGATGAGAGAAGAGGGGAGGTTCTGTGTTATAATGAGCTGAAATGGCTGAGGCGTGGATTTTAATGGAGGAAAAAGACAGGCCCTTGTGAAGCATCTCAGTTAAGTATTGTAAAATCTAATGTAAATTGGGTGCTGCTGTACTCATCCCTTGAGATTGGTTCCAGGTACAGAATCTTTTCCATTTTTCAGCATAAGATTTTCTAGTACTAGGCCTTCTTGCCTCTAAAATGATATCCATCACAGGTTTATTGAGGGATGGTAAAGGAGAGATTATGTAATTAGCCAGGCTGCAAGGTTCAATGTTAGAAGCTGAGGGTGCAGAATCTGGTTCTCTTGCTGAGACAACAGGGAAGGAGTCTGAGACAGGTACCATGGGGAGAACCATGACACACTGTGCAGGAGGGGGTACCAGTGTTGGCGCGGCCAGTCTGAAGCAATCAAAATCATCCTTGGTTTGTCCTGTTTGATTTTTAGTAGTACTTTGGTGAGCAGAGGCAGAGGGGGGAAGGCATAGACTGATAGTTTTTTCCAGCTGAAGGACAAAGCATACATTTTCCAGGCTTGTTTGTGGGGAGTCCTTGTGCGACATTTGTCTAATTGGTAGTTTTGGGGAGAGGCAAAAAGGTCTATATCTGGCCTCCCCCATTTGCTTGCCAACATGTTGAAAATCCTTGGTTCCAGTTTCCACTTGTGTGGGTCTATGAGGTTTCTGCTTAGTCCGTCTGCCAGTGTATTTAATTTTCCTGGCAGGAATTGAGTTTGTAGGTGAGCCCCCCATGCATAGTCTGATGCATATGTTGGAAGGGTTTGGGTGGCAGGGGGTGATGTGAAAGGTAGTCACTTGTTTTGGTGGCAGGCCTCTGCCCACCAAAGAACTCTAGGCGTAGGCAAGGTATGATAGGAATCATTGCTTCTAGATCCTGAGAATGTTGACACCATATGCTTTTTAGATACCACTGTTGTTTCCTCATATGCAGTCTTGCATATGGAATTAGAAGAATGCAGGAGGCCATGAACCCCAAAGCTTGCAGTATTTATCTTGCAGATAGCAGGGTTTTTGTGGCCACGTGTTTGAAGTAGGTTGTCAAATGAATTTGTTTGTCTGGCGTGAGGTACACCTTCTGGGAAGTTGCATTCAAGCTTGCTGCCAGGAATATAATTTGTTGACAGGGTACCAGGTGTGATTTCCTTTTGTTTATGGTGTACCCCAGACAAGTTAGAACCCTTTGTAGAAAGGCCAGATGATTCAAAAGTATGTCCTGACTTTCTGCCTGAATTAGACAAATCGTCCAGGTATGGGTATATTTGAATATTTCTTTGTCTGCAAAATGCAATAACTGGAGCTAGGCACTTTGTGAATACCCTGGGCACAGTAGATAAGCCAAAGGGCAGTGCAGAGAACTGATAGTGTGTGTAACCTGCTTTGAAGCGTAGGTATCTTTTGCAAGATTCCCTGATTGGGATGTGCAGGTATGCTTCTTTTAAATCTAGTGTTGCCAACCAGGCACCTTTGCCTAGCATAGGAAGTAATTGGTGAAGAGTCAGCATCTTGAAGTTTGTAATCTCCAAAAAGGTGTTTAGAGTAGACAGGTCCAGGATAGGATGCCATGAATTGTCTTTTCTGGGTACCAGGAAAAGTCTTGAGTAGAAACCTTGTCCCTTTTCCTCTTCTGTACCAGTTGAATAGCCCCCATGCTTAAGAGAGAAAGTACTTGTTTTTCGGCCTCAGCACACTGATTTTGGGGTAGGTCCGGCCACCTGCTTGGTTTTGGCAATGTGTGGAAGTGAAATCTGTATCCCTGGGATGCTATATTTAAAACCTATTTGTCTTGGGTAATGAGTTCCCAATTCTTTGCATGAAGAGCAATCTTTCTCCCCCAAACAGGCAGTCAATTGATAAGTGCTTGGAAATTTTAAAAGCAAGTCATTGAGACAGTTTTCCATAGGGGGGAGTCTTACTACTCCCAGGTTTGGGTGCGGAAATCCCCCACTGCCTAGTCTTGTGTGTCCCTTGCGACTGAAACCTGAGGTTTCTGCTGTGTCTGGGTTTGGCTTGAGAAGACCTGGAAGGGGCTGGGAAGGACCAATTCTTAGAGGGCCAGTGCCTACTAAATCTAGGAGGCTGACCTTGTAAGAAATCCTTAACAGTTTGCATAGATTTAGCTTTATCTTCCATCTTTTTAAGAACTTCCTCAGCCTTGTTGCCAAACAGGTGGTCCTGGTTTAAGGGAGCATCCAGCAATTTAGCTTTAACATGATCTGGCAAAGATTGCTCTTTAAGCCAAGCATGCCTTCTAAGTACAGACCCAGTGACAGCAGCCCTGCAAGATGCCTCTAGTGAATCAAAACCACATTGCAAAGTATGTTTTCCAACTTGTTCAGTAGAATGCATTGAATCCTGTAAGTCCTTATTTTCAGCACAGTCAGGAATCAGCATCATTTTCTGTTTAAGCAATCCAATAATATGCTGCTGATACTTTAACATATGAAACTGGCATTTTAAGGCCCTAATGGCCAAGGTTGCAGAAGTGTACACCTTCTTACCCCATCTATCCAGCGCCCTGGAATCTCTATCAGAGGGGGTAGAATTTTTCGCAGTAGTAGCCTTAATTCCCTTGGGTCCCTGTGAAATGGTCTCAGGATCCACAGTAGGATTTTTAAAGAGGAACTTGTGAGAGTCAGGGACCCTGTAATATCTATCTGGTTTTCTGTGAGCAGGAGGTAAGGAGTCAGGGCCAAGCTAGATTCCGAAAAAGCATCATCAACAATGTCCAGTACAGGGGGGGATAACTAAAGGCCTGTCTTGGGGCAGGAGTAAGAAATCCCTAAGCCTCTTTTTAGAATCAGAGTATACCTGGCTTTCCCAGTGAAAATGCTCCGTAAGAGTATGCAAGGTTTCACCAAAAGAGAAATCCTCTGGAGGGGAAGCAGAGGGAATAGAGTCCTCTGCATCAGAATCCTCATAGGTAGATAAGGGTAAATCCTGGTCATCAGAGGAAACAGAAATTTCAGAATCCTGATCAGAAAAGTCATAATCAAATTCAGTCCTAGGTCTCTTAAAGGGGGAAGGTTGTCTTCCCCTGATTAAAGTAATAAGGTCTTCAGCCATTCTTATCATTTGTTTTTTAGACATAGAGACTTGACCATGCAGTCTAGGTGTCGGTTTTCTAGGCATGGATCGAGTTTTAGGCCTTGAAGAAGAAGATGGCATTGGTTTAATATGCAAGTCAGTAGGCCTGAATACACCCTCAGAAGCCAGTGCCTGCACAGCGGCTCTGAACCCATCCAAGGTAGAGACATCCACAGGTTCCACAGTTGAAGCATCATCCAACTCCAAATGGGTCTCAGTAGAGGCCTGCGAATCTGAAGTAGTGGTTATCAGGGGCTGTGAAAGGGCCTCACTGAGTACCGGCAAACTGGTGACTAGCTTAGCAGAACTGTCATCGTCAGTTTTGGACCTAGGCGGTCTGTCTCTGTCTTTATCTTTGCATTTTTTCGGAAAGTCGGCAGTCGGATAGCTTACTGAAGCCATATCTGGGTAATTGAACCGAATACCAAAATATTTAGAAGTGTAAATATACTGACAATGAATAGTTTGTGGTTTAAATAAGGCACAAAGCTGACAGTGAGGTATGTCGTGGTCAGGGCCTAGGCAAGGAATACAGTACGAATGAAAATCTTTATGAGGTATTTGCTTTCCACAAGAAATACAATTATTGATTTTTACTGACATCGGTTTAGAGCAAGAAGTTTCTCCAATGGGGTACTTAGCTTTAGTTGAATAATTCGGTTCTGAAACTCGAAAATAAAAATTTCAGGAGTTGGCTGACTAGCACTTCTGAACTGCTTCTACTTTGGGCACCACATGGCAAGAAAGACTGATGTAATGGTGTCGGCTGCATGCTTTATACCCCTGACTACCTGATGCAATGGAAGAGAAGACAGCAACCGACGCAGGACCCAAGACTTTGATAATCAGGCCGACTGAGGGCTACTGCAAGCAGATAACCCAAATGTGATGACTGCAACAGTGAAACACGAAGAACATCTATGTCAGCTAAGTACTTTTGTGAACCACACTGCACTTTGCAAGATAGTTTTAAAGTGATAACATGGTTCCAAACTCTACTTCTTTGATTGCAGTTTTAATCACAAGCCCTGAGTAACAGTACTTTCTTAAATTAATAACTGCTTTAGCCAGTGCCATGGCATAGAGGGATAAAGCCCTAACGATGTCCCAGGCAACCTGGGTTTGGTTAGCAGCTCAGGTGTCTGAGGTGCTGCTAGGGAAGGATGGTTGTGCCCATTCCAAGGGGGAGGACATTCTTCTAAGCATTCCCAAAGCTTCAGAGAGATTGTCCTTCTGTCTTTTGCCCTGCTGTGATATTGGAAAAAGGTGTGTTTATTTTCAATTGTTTTCTGCACTTTTGTTTTACTACATATCTATGTAATCTGTGCAACTGTTTTTTTGCAATCAGTGCAACTTTTTTTAGTCTCCTTTTTGTTGTCTGATAGAGCTAAATATCTGTTACTGTTTGTGACCCTCTCAGGTTGTAGTGAAATCTTTTGTCTAGAGAGGGCTAGTTGTTTTTCTTTGTGGCAGAAAGTAATCCGTCTGGTTTAATCTAGCTAAAACCATTCCTGCACCACTGTTATTTTTGATTGGATAATTGGGCTAGTTTCTGTTTCTCTGCCTTTAATAGTCAGTGTTTTAAACCAGTTATACCTGTTTGTTCAAGCTGTTCAAAGCTGCAGAGAGATTGGCCTTCTGCCTTTTGCCCTGCTGTGATATTGGGAAAAGATAAGTGTTTATTTTCAATCGTTTTCTGCACTTCTGTTTACTACATATCTGTAATCTGTGCAACTGTTTTTTTGTCCCACCCATCCCCCCAGTCACATTATATCAGCTCATTCTACTGTTTATAGTGAGAACTTAGTAAAGGCCCACCCCTTAGCTTTCAAACCTTGAATTTTCTCATTATCTTCTGTCTCTTCACTTTCTACTACAAAAAAAAATGTACGTCTTTCTACTTAATTTTGCTGTTTGCCATATTTATTACTGCTTGTTGGTAGCCTCACTAAATTGATTGTATTCTACTGAATCGCTGCTTTATTAGTGCTCTCTGTTACTGTTGTGATTTGTGTGCTATTATTTCAAAGCAATCTACTGATTAACTATATTTCATTGCTATTTACTGCAATTCATTGCTGTTTAACTGCATTCTACTGCATTTTGTTGATGTTTAACTGTATTTTTTCACACTGCAGGTGCTATTCTTTTGACTATAAGTGATTATTTTGTGCTTCATTGTGAGTTTTTTCTTACTGGGTTCTTAACCTTGAAATTGAGTAGCAATACAGGTCTGCAGCATCCAGAGCTTCAGCTGCATGTTTTTTAACCCTTTTTGAGGTATTCCAGCTACAAGTTTTCCCTTAGTAGCACTTATGTTATCATCTAGTAGTACTACTCGTAGACCTTCCTCCCTTTACCCTCTTAGCTCTTTCAGTTTCTGACAAATATGGATGGACAATTTCCTATATTTTCTCCTGCCAGTCTAGTCAATATGGGCATCCTGAGACAGTGTAGCAACTGCCTTATGTGCAAGGACGTCAACTACTGCCACCTAGGAACACAATTTGTGAGAGATGCATATACATCAAGCACCTAGTGTCATTGCTCTCTCCCCCACAAACCCTTACCTTTAGCACTAAGAAGGTTGGCAACATGAACTCCACACCTCAGACACCACTCACACCTACACAACATACTCCCACATATGGGAGGGACCTAAACAAAATCATACCAAGCAAAAGAGACCTCCGAGGCATAAACACATGCAAACTCCCCTGCCCACCATGCCACACATAGTCCACACACCTGTGCCTCACAGCCACTAAGATCTAAACATAATCCCAACATATTAGTCATAGGAGACTCCATTGTGAGACACGCAGATATGCCCCTCACCAGGCTGGAAAAGGAGAAAGTCACGGTTATTTGTTTGTCGGGTGCCAGAATGCACCATATCACCAATGGACTCAGGTCTCTCAATACATACTGTTATGATTGTGTCATAGTCCATGTTGGAGTGAATGACTTGAGACATACCTCCCTGGACTATATGAAGAGAGACATGTTCGAGCTCACTGAGTATGTGTCCCAGGCAGGTATGTCCGTAGTCTTAAGCAGCATTCTACTGTCCCAAAATGATGCCTCAATGCGAATAGAAAATGATTGACTTAACAACTGGCTTAGTTTCTGGTATCATTCAAAGGGGATTCAGTACTTGACAGCTTGGGATGACATAGTTGACAAGCCACTTAGCTTTGCCAGAGATGGCCTGCATTTGTCTACATTGGGTTTCAAGCTCCTGGCAAAGGCTCTTGCCTCCCCCATAGTGCCTTTTTTAGGCAAGCCATGAGGTCAAAACTACCAACATGAAAATTTCATCAAAATGTAAATTAAAGTCTTGCAGCTAAACGCTAGGAGTCTAAACATGAAACTGCACTCATTGCAAGCATTCTTAACCCTGGAAGAAGCTGACATTTGTGCAGTCACAGAAACCTGGTTCAAAGCTGTGGAGATTACCCCAGCCATACCAGGTTACTCATTCTACCATTGATTCAGCCCCCAAGCCGTGGGCAGCAAAACAAAAGGAGGTGGAGTTGCAAAATATATAAAAGACATAGACAGCTCTAGACTGGTCAGTCAGTAAGATGCTCCGGAAATATTCCAGGTGCAATTAACAAATGATAAGACCCCTATTCAAATCATAGCTAACTACAGGCCTCCAACTCAGACTCAAGATGCCCACTCCACCTATCTTGACCACTTCGAATCTATCAAGATTCAAACCTTTACCCTGATTCTGGGTGACTTTAACTATCCAACCATATATTGAAAGAAATAGTCATGCCAAAACACAAATGCCCAGAGATTCCTTGATTTCATCAATGCAAGTGCTTTGGACCAATTTGTTGACACCCCCACAAGAGGTGAAAATATCTTGGACTTGGTATTAACCAACATGAGTAACAACTGTAGCATCCCTACAGTGTCATCATCCCTGGTAAGGTCCGACCATAAAGCAGTCACTTTGGAAGTCACCATCTCCCCCCCCCCCAGCTAGGCTCAAATAAAAAACTGATTACAATCTCCTGAAGGAAGGTATAAACACCTTCACATCCCCCTCCACAGAAACTGGCACATACATCTAAATTTGCACCAAAGTATTATATGAGCATTTATATAGCTGCATGAAATCAGGAATTCCAGAAAGGACAAAATCCTCCTCCTCAAGGAAGACCACACCTGTCTGGTAGATATTTGCAATAAATAAACTCTATAATAAAAGGAAAAAAAATTGCTGTCCAGGACCAAGAAGGAGCAGGTGTATAACTGGAAGCAATCTCTTCTTAGCCTGAACAAGCAAATAAGAGCACTAGTGAAATCCTCCAAAGTAAACTTTGAGTCCAAACTGGCCACATCAACTAAAGACAATCATAAGGCTTTCTTCACATATGTCCACAATCTCAAGGAAAGCACCCAGATCTGTTAAGAACTGGTGGTCAAGGACACCACATACACAAACCCTGTATATATAGCCAACCTGCTGGCAGACAAGTTCAGTGAAAACTTCACTCCTCTGTCCACCATCAGTAAAACAGGACATCCACAGTACCTGCCCTCCTCCCCTTATCTCTAGGGAGCAAGTCATCACTGCCCTCTCAAAAGCAAAAAGTACAGCCTCCATGGGATCCAATAATATCCCAGGCTTCATCCTACCTGAACTCAGGCAGGAACTTGCAGCACCATTAGGCACCCTATTCAACCAAAGCCTAAGTACCAGCTTAGTCCCATCCAAGTGGAGGACAGCTACTGTTATCCCTTTGCACAAAGGTGGAGCATCCACCGATCCAGAAAATTATAGACCCATCAACCTAACTAGCCTGATCTGCAAGGCCATGCATGGATTGTCATGGATCTCATTAACAAGGACATTGGCAACCTCCGGACACTTGATACCACACAGTTTGGTTTTGTCAAGGGAAGGTCATGCCTGTTAACTGTGGTCGGCTTCTTTGAGACAGTTACCAAGGCCATACACGAGGGTAAGATGGTAAACACCACCTACCATGACCTGGTCAAGGCCTTTGATACTATTCCCCACTCAGGTATAATAGATAAACTCTCTCAACTAGGCATCAATCCAAATGTTACCAGATGGGTACCAAACTGGCTCACTGAGAGAACCCACCTAGTCAAAATAGGGGAAGCCACCAAAAGTAGTAGACCCAGAACAAGTGGTGTACCCCAGGGATTGGTCTTGGGGATTCTGCTGTTTGGGATATACTTCTCAGAGGTGCAGGCCAAATATAGTGGGCTATGGCTGACCAAGTTTGCAGATTACTGCAAGCCAAATGCTGTTATCAATTCCCCTAGTGATGTGGACATCCTCCAAGAGGGTCTCACCCAAACAAATGACTGGTGCCAGAAACATGGCTTCAAACTGAATGCCAAAAAATGCATCATCATCCCTTTTAGGGAGAATAATGTTCCCACAAATTATCACATTGATTATAAGGCACTAAGCACACAAACAGTCATAAGGGACTTGGGAAGCCAGGTTGATAGCAAACTGACTTTTGACCACTGTATTGCCTCCATTGTACGGAAAGCTTTCGACATGGCCCACCTCATTAGTAAGGGTATCTCATCCAGGGACAATGTGATCATAACATCCCTGTATTCATCCATTATAAGACCAGTTATTGAATACAGTGCCCCTTTCGGCATGTACCTCACAATGCACATGCAGCAGCTGGAGATACCACAGAGATTCCTACCCCAGAGAATTCAGGAACTCAAACATCTGCCATACACAGATAGGCTAAAAGCCCTGTCCCTCTACTCAGTCTCCTACAGACTCCTCAAGGTGACCTCTGTGTGGCATACAAAGCAATCTCAGACCCTGCCCTGATGGGACTGCTGTATATCTACAACTCAAGTTCCACTCGAGTAACCCACATGCGAGACCTCAGCTTGGTCTGTGACATCAATGGGACTTGTTGGCAGGACAGATTTGTGTCCCAGAGACTCCCCCTTTTATGGACTAGACTCACCTCTCCACGTAAAGCAGAGTACCTCATTAAACCTTTTTAAGTGGAACTTGGATAACTAGATGGGAACAGAAAATACACCCCCTGGAATTCCACCTATGTCCCTGCTGGACAGTGGCATAGGGTGCTGACTTGCTGGAACATGGGCTAAATTTTTGGCTAGTCTTGTAAGGGCCTCGGGGCCAATAGTCTAGTAACTTCCTATGATCCTATAAAGGGGAATAGTCCTTGGATGTAAAAGGTAATTGCAGTATAGGGGTATGTCATAAACAAAAAATCCCACAGTGGAAGCAGTCAGCATTATGACTCCCTAGGACTCCCTTAGGTTCCACACTTGCCTCAGTTTTAAAACAGAGACAGTTCTTTGTGCAGTAGGACAAATTAGCAGATCCAGGAATAGATCAAGGCACTGGGTAGCTGGAATGAATGAATGAATGAATGAATGAATGAAGAAGAAGAACATAAAGGCTATTTATCCACTATAATTGTAGTCAACCCCTGTGAAATTCTTGTATTAATGGCCATCATCCAGTTCAGACAAAATGTTATGAAAATAAAACAAATAAGCAATTTAAAAGAGTAATTCACCAACAGAAATAGCAGCAAGACAGAGGACATTAAAATGGTAGTAGAGAAAATTATCGGTGAGCAAAATGCCTTGTTCAGTTTCTAAAACATTCTAATATCCCAGTGAAAATGAATGTCACACAGCTTTGAGTTTGTTCCAGAAACTTAAAAAAAATGCAGGAAAGGGAAATATTTAATTGATTTTAAGTTTACTCACAAAATTGCTACATTAAAGTTACAGTTAAAAAGAGCAGAAATTAAGTTGACATATTTCCTTGCATTTTTTCTGGCCTACTTCCAGATTAAATCCTTTACTGCAGCCACTGTTTCCTTTCCCACCACTAACCATAACTCTTAATTTAAAAAGTGTTGATTAGTAAGCAGGAAAAAATAAAACAAATGTAACAATAAAAGTAACAGAACTAACTCAAGCAGCTACAGTGGAAGCAGTAGCAGTTGCAAGGACTTGCTATTTCCTTGACGATAACAAACTATAGCTCTTAAAAAGATGCAGTTACAGAGTGTGTATGTCTATTTCCATTTGTATGTGCAAGTATTATAATGGTTTGGATTTATCTAACAGTAATGAGCTCAAATACATTGTAATGAGTATTATTTATTTGTTTGTTTATTTGTTTATCCCTTGTTGATCAGGTTAGCCCCACTAGGCTAGTAACCACTTTTTAGGGGAGACTTGAGGTAGTATTTATACTACTAGGGGAAATCTGGCTAGGGTATCAAGGAACTTCCCTTATTCTTTTCATTGTGAGGAGGAATGTTTTCTCTGGTAACCATTTGAAATACTAGAACCCACAAGTGTGAGTGCCAAAATACACAGATTAAATGGCCAAAAAACAGACTTGCATATACTAAGACTGAGATGCCATTTCTTGGATAGTCCCTTTTCTCCAAGGTATGGCAATCTAAGTGTTGGTATATATATGTTTTGGGTGTGCAGATCTTGCCCCCCAGATGGGGGAGTGCTGGGGGGTCTTGAACCCCTGAAAAAAGAAGTTTTAAGGAGAAGAGCGATCTTTGAGATTCACTCTTTTCCTGTGTTTTTGCTCATTTTGTTTTCAGCGTGCCTGCACTCGACATTTCAAGTGCCAACATTTCAATTGTGAGTTGTTTTTTTTTCTGCTGTACTTCCTACTTATGTTCCTGGTGCTAAGGCAGGTAAGACAAGCTGCACAGTAATGGAAGGAGTAGATTGTTTTTCTGTTAGTGATAGCAGTGTAGTTCTGTCAGTTAGACAGAAAGCTGTTGAGAAGTGAGTGGCTAGTACTAAGAGTCAGCATCCAGAGGACTTTAAACTCCAGGATTTTTAAGAAGTTGTTGTAACTGAAGTTGTTTCTGGAGGTTTGCCTCATAAAAAAAAAAAAATGGTTGGTTTGTTATACAAAGGTGATCCTAGAAACGTGTCTGAGATTTTGTGGTCAAGTATCATGGAAAAGCTTTTCAGAATGGACAGTGAGTTGGGCGGGAAAGAAATAAGTCACGAGTTGTATGGACATAAGGTTACAGCTGAGATGCAATCTGGAAAGCCGTATGCTGATGCAGTTGGAAGAACAAAAGGTACTGTAAGGTTTATTAAAAGAGAAAAAAAAAGTTTGTTGTTTGGATAGGAAAGGAGTAACAGACAGATATTTTGGTGGGATAATTTAACGTTACCTTTGGGTTTTGAAGCAAAAGATATTATAGCCTTGATACATTTGGGAAAAGAGACATTTTGTTACTTAACATTTGAGACTGAAGACTTAACATAAATATTTTTCTATAATTGTGAAAACAAAATGAAGGGCTGTTACCCGTGGAATGAATTTATATTTTCTTGGTGAGGGACTCAATTAAAAAAAAGTATTTGTTCAATTTTATACTGATAAAATTAAATTGAAAGATGTTGATAATTATTTTCTTGTTCGTGTTATTCAGTTTCTGATATTGTGAAAGTTAACCATGAGATGGTTATTTGGAATGGGGGTAGGAAGTGGATGTTATTTTAAAATATGAAAAAAGATGTGACTAAGCCTTTGTCATGTGTTATTCATATAGATGGTAGTAGAGGAACAATTAGGTATATGGGACAGCCTAAACCATGTTTTTTGGAGGGAATTTCAATCATCTGATAAATGAGTGTACAAAAATAAGATGTAATCAATGCAGGAAAAAGGCCATATGATGAACAAGTATAAAAAAGAATGAAGAATATGTAAAAGTGAAGTGAATTTTTGGGGTGACTGTAAAAAGAATATACAATATAATGTTGAGCAAGATGATGAAGAAAGTATTGTAATGTCTGAAAGTAATGAGGAAGTAGGGAAAAAGGGGGAAAGGGTATTAATGAAAAAGAGAATGAAGAAATAAAAGATGGCTTAAATAAAATGTTAAATTTCAGGAGGATGAAGGTAATTGTACTGAGTGTGTTGAAAATGAACAAATTGAAAAGGGTAAGTCAGATGTTTGTGAAGGAGTGTATAGGATGTTAGGAAAAGAAATTCAATAGGTGCTAGGGTAAGGGTAAGGGTGAGGAAAAAAGATTTAAAAATATACCACCAAAGATTAAAAAGGGTAAGGAATAGTTTTAGATGTGTTTCAGTTAATGAAGCTATTGAAAAATCTGATTCCTAGGATCAAGGAATAATTGTTCATTACCTCAGAAAAAGATTCAGTTGGAGAAAGAATAAAAAATAATAAAATAAAAAATTTAAATACTTCCTTCAAACTAAAAAAAAGAGGAAAGGTATGCATTTAGGGTGCTTTCAGTAAATATGAACAGTATTATTAATAGTGTAAGAAGGATAGGGATCTGGAATGGTGTGTTAAAGGTAATATAGATATTATTCGCATCGATGAAGTAAGATTCTGACAACTGAAGAAAGACTGCAAACAGAAAAAATGTGTAGTGTAAAAATAATATGGAATTTAGGAAGTGAATATTGTTTTGGATTGGCTGTAGTGCATAAAAAAGAGTAAAAATATTATGTAATATTGGTAAGGATGGGAAGGTTAACTGTTGTGGGATATGAGGCAGAGAAAATATGTTTATAGAATTATAGCAGTATATGAATATAGAAATTACAATTAAAGAGAGAATCTGTTTTATCAAATATTAGATTATGTGGTGGTTCACATGAAAATTATTACTGGAGAGGACAATAATTGTGATCTAAGGAAGACGTGCAAAAAAGCAAAAGATGGTAAAAATACAAGAAGTGATAAAGTGTGCTAGGTAAGCTGTGTGGAATAAAAGTCAATGGACTTACAGAAGAGGATCAACTGGATCTGAAATTGATTAGGTGTAGCAGATTGTGATACTGTACAGACAGCATTTTTGGATCATTTGGCAATATGGAGGGAGGTGATGGAAGAAAAAGAGTATAATAAAACAGGAAAGGGAATGAAAGGAACAAATGGGAAATTGTGGGATGAATTTGGATTGTTGGAAGCATTACAATTATGAAGGGATCATATGACCACAAAGTCTGAATGGTGGGCTGAATTTACAGAGAAGTATAGAAAGTGTGTTTTTCCAATGTCAGGATGATGTAAGAAAGGAAGAAAACGCGAAGCATGGAAAGATATATGGAAATGTATTTGGAGAATTTAGTGATGAATGCAAGAGTCTATTATAACTTAGGAAAGGAAATATATAAAAGAAATTGAGAAAAAATAAGATATTACTATTTAATAGGGAAAATAGTATAATGAGGGAAATGAAAAATGTAAAAGGAGAGTTAAAAAGAATACAAGAACAAATTGTATTTTAGTACAACATGTAGAAAATATGCATGAGTAAAATGAAAAAAAAGACAGGATGTAAGTAAAACAAATGCAAGAATGAGTTAAGGAAGAATTTGAAAAAAGAAATGACTCTTAGTGAAATGGATGAATTACATAGGAAGTAAATGTTGATTCAGTATCAAGCCCAAATGGTATAAGGCATGAAATGTTCATAGTCTCATCGGTGTTTACTAGGATAATGACCACAATGGCCTTTTTAAGCCTAGCCATGCATCCCAAATTTCTGACAAGTTCTGTTACCCTTGATAAGTATAAGTAGGGGCTTGGGAGATAAACCATTTACAGGCTACCTCTGTCCATTAGAGACATAGGTGCCAAACCAGGGATGAATTTCCAGTTTGTCATCCAATTGTCCAAGTTGCACTTGAATTGATTTAGGGAGGAACTCTGCTTCACATGAATGGGGAGTATGTTGAGCCTGTTCCATAGACGGGGTAGTCTATGGGATATATATCTATCTCTCCAGCAAGTCCTATTTATATGACAGGCAAATATTAAGTATTTAGAATGGGTAATTCTGGTGATGTTTGTTTTGTGGATATGCAGGAGGTCCATCAGAGTGGGGGCTGACAATGTAGGAGATAGAATACAGGGATTTGAATACAGGGTAACAGAACTTGTCAGACATTTGGGATGCATGCCTAGGCTTGAAGTGGTCTGCATAGGACATATTACTTATGCCCTGTATTCTTTTAGTGGGGAACTTCTGTGGATGTCCCAATTGTTGAATATGCCTAGTTAGGTACATACCAAAGGGGGCATTGTACTCACTGATATGTCTGATGAATACCGAATACAGTGGAACAATGTCTTCCTTGGACATAGATGCCATACCTTTGTTTATAAGTTGTGCAACATAGAATTATTTCCTCACCACTGTAGACATATGATGATCAAAGGCTAGATTACTATCTATCTGCCTCCCTAAGCCCCTGACTACTGGGTCAGCTCTAAGGGATGTGTTGTCAATATGATAGTTACCAGGGATGGATGACTTCCCAAGGTATACTATTATGTATTTCTTGGCATTTAATTTTAGTCCATGGCTCTGACACCAGCTGTTTGTCTGTGTTAGCCCCTCCTGAAGAACATTTGTGTCAGTGTGAGATTCAATGACAGCTCCTAATTTGCAATCATCTGCAAATTTAGTCAGCCAGAGACCACTGGCATTGGCCTTAACTTCTGAGAAGTAAATGCCAAAAAGGAGAGGTCCAAGAACTGATCCCTAAGGGACTCCATTTGTGAATGGCCATTTTGTAGAGGTGGACTCCTCAATTCTAACTTCTTGGGTCCTGTCTGTGAGCCAGTTGGCTATCCTCCAGGTGACATACCGGTTTGTACCTAACTTCTTGAGTTTGATAACAATACCCAAGTGGGGTACTGTGTCAAATGCCTTGGCCAGGTCAAGGTAGGCAGTGTAAACAACTTTGCCCTCATCCATCGCTTTGGTGACCTTCTTGAAGAAGTCCACCAGGATGAGTAGCCATGATCTGCCCTTGATAATACTAAACTGGGTTGGGTCCAGTGTCTGGAGGTTTATATATCTCTGTTGATTATCTCTGTGATAATTCTTTCCATGGCTTTACATAAAAGACTAGTGAGACTTATGCTTCTGTAGTTTCAGGGTCTGTTGATGGCCCACTTTTGTGCAGAGGGATGATTGTTGCCTTTCTCCATTCATGATGCACAGAGCCTGTTTGGAGGTTACAGTTAAATAGTAATTCCAGAGGCCCTACTAGGTCATGTTTCATGCTATTTAGAAGGCATCCTGGGATATTGTCTGGGCCTACTGATGCAGTTTTCTTGGTCTTAGAGAGTGCATTAATGACCTGTTCTGTAGTGATAGTAGGGGGAGTTTTATTTGATGATATTTCCTGAAGGAAGGTTGAGAGGGGTAAAGTTGCATCTGAATTTATCAGCCAGGAGGTTTGCTATATCTTCTGTCTCAGTATAGCTGGCTCCATTTCCAATGAGCTCTGCACATAATTGTGTATTGCCTTTGAGGTTGCGAACATAGCTAAAGAATGCTTTGTGGTTGTCCTTGGCCTGTGAGGCCAAACTTACCTCAAATTTGGCTTTGGTAGACTTTATTTGTCCTCTGGGTTGTTTGCTTAGTTTGATAAGAGTGCTTTTATCCTGCTGGGTGCTACACCTTCTAGTTTTTGCCATGATTTTTTTCCTCCTATTATATAGCCGATTGATTTTGTGATTCTACCAGGGTGGCTTTTTTTGAGCTAGTTCTGTATTTCTTCCTGGTGGGCACAGCTGCTTCTATGCAGCAATTAACATGCTTGTACAGGGCTTCTGTAAAAAGTTCTGCATAAACAGAAGTGTTCTCAGGGTTTGTGGGGGCTTGAAATTTTGCCAGGTTCTATAGCAGGAGAATAGCCTAAGAATAGTTCCTGAATATTCGAGATTGAGCTAGGAGTCCAGGTTTCATTTTTACTTCAAAGGAGGCCATTTTGTGGTTTGACCTTAGCAAGGAAGACATTACAGTAGGGGGAGTGCAGCAGTCTCCCGTATTAGTGAGGACCAGATCCAGTATGGTTGCACCCTGGTTGGTTTATTGACTATCTGGTCCAGGGAATTTGTGTTTACAAAATCCAGGAATCTCTGTGCCTGTACGTTTGGTGTCATATAGGATTCCCAGTCAATAGTGAGGTAAATAGTCATCCATGAATATAGTATTGGGTTGGATGGTTAGTGTGTCTAATAAGTTTAAATACATGCTATGGGTTTCCTGGGTCATAAAGGGAGGCCTATAACTTGCAAAGAAGTAGTATTGTTTTTTACCTATGTTGATTTGAACACAGAGCAGCTTAATTGCATTGTCCTGTTTGACCAGCCTTGAAGTATATTTAGTTTTGAGGTAGAGACACCTCCACCTTTAGTCCCTGCCTGTGAAGTAGCTGGCCTAAATGTGCAAAACGTATTATAACCTTGCACTCTTGGTGTGCTCTTTGCGGCTTTAAACTATGTATCAGTGACCGCACAGATATCAGCATTCTCTAGGGTAAAGAGAGCTTCTAGGGTGTGGAGTTTTTTGTTTAGACTCCTAGCATTGAGAGTTAAAAAAGTTCAGTTACAGGCTTGCTGTTCCTGAACTGTTTGAAAGTTTCTGTGAGGCCATTTTTGCTTGGGTTGAAGGAGGGTCTCTCTGTTGATCAGTGGCAGTGACTAACATTGAGCAGCTTCCCTGCCCCCCGTAGAGGTGGTTACTGACTTGAAACTGTAGTTTTATTGGCCACTAGGGGTCATTTCCATAACTCCTTCATCTTCCTCTCTTAAAACCTAGTTGCCTCGTGGTTTGGGCGTCTTTTCAGGCTTGTTGGCTGTTGGTGAAGCACCCTCCAAGAGGAAAAAACGCTGAGAGAAGAAGGGAGCCACTTTTGAGATTTTAAGTATTTTTCTCTGTTTATTTGCTAAGTTTTTCTGCATAGCTGCCTAGCTTGAGCATTTTCTGGCTTGTTAAACTTGATTTCTGTATTAGTAGCTGTATTTAGAGCACAACCAAAAGCTGTTTGCTGAATTTCCTGTTTGCACTTAATTTTAAATTGTTTTTCTTAAAACTTGCATATTTTCTGTCCTTGACCTAGCACTCTTGTGTGGGGTCATTTACTGCACTGTTATAACTTGATATTACTTGTGAACCTCTGCTATCTCTGTAAAAAACAAACAAAAAAAATATCTTGCTTTTTTCCCACTTTTCTGAGAGTTAAAAAAGTTCAGTTACAGGCTTGCTGTTCCTGAACTGTTTGAAAGTTTCTGTGAGGCCATTTTTGCTTGGGCTGAAGGAGGGTCTCTCTGTTGATCAGTGGCAGTGACTAACATTGAGCAGCTTCCCTGCCCCCCCGTAGAGGTGGTTACTGACTTGAAACTGTAGTTTTATTGGCCACTAGGGGTCATTTCCATAACTCCTTCATCTTCCTCTCTTAAAACCTAGTTGCCTCATGGTTTGGGCGTCTTTTCAGGCTTGTTGGCTGTTGGTGAAGCACCCTCCAAGAGGAAAAAACGCTGAGAGAAGAAGGGAGCCACTTTTGAGATTTTAAGTATTTTTCTCTGTTTATTTGCTAAGTTTTTCTGCATAGCTGCCTAGCTTGAGCATTTTCTGGCTTGTTAAACTTGATTTCTGTATTAGTAGCTGTATTTAGAGCACAACCAAAAGCTGTTTGCTGAATTTCCTGTTTGCACTTAATTTTAAATTGTTTTTTCTTAAAACTTGCATATTTTCTGTCCTTGACCTAGCACTCTTGTGTGGGGTCATTTACTGCACTGTTATAACTTGATATTACTTGTGAACCTCTGCTATCTCTGTAAAAAAACAAAAACAAAAAAAAAATCTTGCTTTTTTCCCACTTTTCTGAGAGTTAAAAAAGTTCAGTTACAGGCTTGCTGTTCCTGAACTGTTTGAAAGTTTCTGTGAGGCCATTTTTGCTTGGGCTGAAGGAGGGTCTCTCTGTTGATCAGTGGCAGTGACTAACATTGAGCAGCTTCCCTGCCCCCCGTAGAGGTGGTTACTGACTTGAAACTGTAGTTTTATTTTCCCTTTTGGGTCTATTCCTGCTTCTTTCCAGCCCCTGCTATCAAGCACGCTTTAACGTGCTTTAGCGTGATTTAGCGCGGAGTTGCCACTAGGGCAGCATCGGGCAGCGCCGGTTAAACAAGGTTAAACTCTTTCTGGCTCCAGAAAGTCTGTTCTTCAATTTTTCCCTTAGAACTGCTCTGTTAGGAACCTAAACAGTTTACACCTACACTACAAAGTGCAGCACTTGCTCCAAATAGCTTTTTCTTCTTAAAAAGCTCAGCACTTGTCTTACAAGCATATCCCTTGTCTTATAAGCATTCTCTTTGCAGGTCAAGCACTCCTATATTATACAAATCTCTCACTAGCAAACCCCCCCAGGAGTGCCCACGTCCCTGCTAAGCCCACTACTTTTCTGTCTCATACCAACTCATAATTCTTTCTAGCATGTCGAAGGGTCAGATGCTGGCGTCCTCTCCTGCCCAGTTGGTGAATCTGGGAATTCTGAGACAATGTTACAATTGCCTCATGTACACGGACAACCCTCTCCTTTTCTCACGTAACACTAACACTTGTGAGAGATGCAGCTATTTAGCCAGACTGCAGGCTGAGCTCTCTCAACTCAGGACTGGCAAGACTAGGCAGGAGGAGAAGGCAACTACACACACCACAATACCAGTCTCACAAAACTCAACCACACCACTGAATCAAACACATAAACACACTAAGACATACTCGGAGGCTCTGAGTAAAAATTTACCTAAACAGCAGAGGCCTCCAAAGCAGACACCCAAGCAACTGCAAACTCAATACACCACACAAACAACACATAAACAACAAAATCAGTGTGCAAAGCAGTCACTGCCCTTAAGGCCAAATACAACACCAAACATACTTGTCATAGGTGACTCCATAGTCAGACACACTGACGTCCCGCTCACCAGACTGAGTAAGGAGAAGGTCACAGTAAGCTGCCTGTCGGGCGCTAAAATCCGCCACATAACACAAGCACTCAGGTCTCTCAACAGCAGGTACAAGTACGACTCAGTCATTGTCCACGCTGGTGTCAATGACCTGAGACGTACCTCCTTGGACTACATGAAAAGAGACATTGAGGAGCTCTCTGATTATGTAGCCCAGGCAGGTATGACCCTGACCTTGAGCAGTATCCTACCTTCACCTAGAATGATGCCACAATACAGTGATAAGATGATCAGCTTTAATAATTGGCTTAAATTCTGGTGTCATTCAAAGGGGATCCAATGTCTGTCTGCCTGGGATGACATGCTGGACAAGCCACGCTGCTTCGCAAGGGACGGCTTGCCCCTGTCACCCCTAGGCTTCCGGATATTGGCAAAGGCTCTTGCCACCCCCATGGCAAGGCTCAAATTCTAAACCTACCACCCTAGAACACAAAAAAGTAAAAAAACTAAGGGTAATGCTGCTCAATGCCAGAAGTCTCAATCTCAAGATGCACGCACTCGAGGCCCTTCTCAGTATGGAGAACATCGATGTCTGTGCTGTGACAGAAACCTGGTTCAAGGCTCCTGAGAGCACCCCAGCACTATCAGGTTTCACCTCATATCATGCGTTCCAGACCCAAAATCCGGACAACACCAAGAAAGGAGGGGGGGTGTCCATATTCATAAAAGACACCCACACCTCAAGGTTGGTGGCAACGCACGATGCATCGGAGACCATCCAGGTGCAATTAACCATAGGCAAGACTGCTCTGCAATTTGTAGCATGTTACAGGCCACCCTCTCAAACTCAGGAACCTCACATGGCCTTCCTGAAAACAATGGAGGGGATAAATGTATCTCCAAACACCATCATACTAGGTGACTTCAACTACCCTAATATAGACTGGGAACACTACTCAAGCCCAAACACTCTAGCCCAAAGGTTCCTGGAGTTCATAAACTCAAATGCCATGGAACAACTAGTCACCATCCCCACAAGAGGAGAAAACATACTTGATCTCATCATCACGAACATGGGATCACAATGTTCAACACCGTAAGTATACCCTTCACTGGTGAGATCAGATCATAAACTAATCTCACTGGAGGTCCTCATCCCCCCACCTGAAATAAAAAAGACCACAGTGAAAAACTTCTCAAAAGCCGACTTCACACTTCTAAAAACTAGTGTGGTCTCCTTTAAGGCCCCTGAGCCAGTGGTAAACATTACTCAAACCGCTGAATCACTTACAAATGCCTTCTACCAGCACCTACAGGACTGCATGGATCAGGCAATCCCAAACAAAACTAAGACTCTTTGTACCAAAGGCAAGCGTCCAGTCTGGTGGACCCCAGCCATAAACAAGCTCTACAACAAAAGGAGGAAGCTACTACAAGATACAGCAAAATCCTTGAAAGGTAAGACACCTTTGATCATTATAAGTAAAAAACTAAGAGCTCTCATAAAATCATCCAAGACAAATTTTGAGAGAAAAATCGCCAAGGACTCAAAAGACAATCATAAGGCCTTCTTTAGCTATGTTAGAAACCTAGGAGGAAACTCCCAGATATGCTCAGAATTAGTTCAAAATGATGTGAAGATTACTGAACCTACACACATTGCCAACATACTGGCTGACAGGTTCAGTGCAAACTCCCCCAAAAGGAGAGATATCTATACCAGAGGATTGTAGCCCCCAAACATCTCCAACGCCCAGGTGAGAACTGCTCTCCAAAGCAAAAAACACAGCATCCATGGGACCGGATGGTGTCCCCGGCTGTGTGCTCCACGAACTCAATGAGGAATTAAACCCGCAGTTAGGACAGCTGTTTAATCTTAGCCTCACCTCAGGATACGCCCAAGGAGTGGCGCATGGCGACTGTGGTCCCACTTCACAATGGCGGTGCCTCCACCGACCCTGGAAATTACCGTCCCATTAGCTTGACAAGCCTTATCTGCAAAGCCATGGAGAGGATCATAATGGAACTCATAAATAAAGACATAGGAACTTGCATACTTTGGATCCAACCCAGTTTGGCTTTGTCAAAGACAGATCATGCCTTTTAAACTTGGTTGACTTTTTCGAGACAGTCACCAAGGCCATTGATGAGGGAAAGGCAGTCCATACAGCCTACCTTGACCTGGCAAAGGCCTTGACACAATACCCCACTCAGGTATCATCGAAAAACTCATCAGCTTGAATGTAAACCCATACATCACAAGATGGGTTGCCAACTGGCTAAGTGACAGAACCCACAGGGTCAGAGTTGCTGGAGCCATGTCAGACTCAAAGCCTGTCACAAGTGGTGTCCCACAGGGCTCAGTCCTGGGTCCACTCTTGTTCGGCATCTACTTTTCTGAAGTACAAGCAAACACAGGAGGGTTATGGCTGACAAAGTTTGCAGATGACTGCAAACTGGGCGCCATAGTCGAAAACACATCTGACACAGATTTCCTTCAGAAGGGCCTCACAGAAACGGATAACTGGTGCCAGAGCCATGGCCTAAAGTTAAATGCCAAGAAATGCATAGTCATACCCTTCGGGAAAAACAAGGTTACCCCTAGCTACCATATAGGTGGCAATCCACTGAGCACAGAAGAAGTCATCAGGGATCTGGGGACCCAGGTTGACAGTAGCCTTTCGTTTGACACTCATGTTGCTAAAGTAGTTAGGAAAACCTTCTACATTGCCCACCTGATCATGAAGGGATTCACATCTAGATCAAGGGAGGTCATCGTCCCCCTGTACTCATCACTCATTAGACCTATGATTGAGTACAATGCCCTATTCAGAATGTATCTGACCCGACACCTGCAGCAGCTGGAAAGCCCCAAAATTTCCTCACCAAAAGGATAAAGGGTCTCAAAAATATGTCTTATGCTGCCCGACTGAAAGAACTCCAGCTCTATTCAGTCTCATACCGCTTGCTCAGAGGTGACCTGTGCCTGACATATAAGGCCATGTCAAACCCTGATTTGATGAATATGCTTCACCTCAAAAAATCTAGATCCCTCAGAACCACAAGGGCGGGAGACTTAAACCTTGACACGGTTATTAATAGAACGTGCTGGAGGGACAGATTCATCACCCAGAGACTCCCTATGCTGTGGAACAAAATCCTGGTACATGTGAGGCAGAGCACCTCGCTGGCCTTGTTCAAGAGGAATCTTGACCAATGGATGGGGGATCGCAGATATACCCCAGGGATTACTTCAGTGTCACTGCTTGACAGAGGCACAGCAAAATAATAGGCATAGTTTTATTCAAACTAAAGGGGTGGCGAAAGCCAAATAACTATGGGCTAGGCTTATAAATGCCCTTGGGCAGATAGCCTAGTATGAACCTATGAACCTATGAACCTATACCTTTAGATTTTCTTGGTTTTGATTTGCTATGTCGAAAGTACTTTCAATTTGGCATTGCCTAAAAAAGGCACTATGGGGAAGACAATGTTTTAGCTAATATTCGAAAGTCTAGAAATTAAGGTATTGACAAACAGTATGTTTTGTAAACACATTGAATGAATGGTTGAAAGAAGGGTTTGTTTATGGAGAGTTATGTAAGGGGATACTAACATTTATATTGAAAAAATATAAAAAAGATTGAAATAAAAAGTTGGAGACCTATGATATTAAATAATACAGATAATACATTTTTATAAGAAAAATACAGAGGAGAATGGGAGAAAGGAGGATTATGGAAGAAGACATATATGGTATAAAAGGGAAGGGATGCCAGGAATTATCATTATTGGTGGTTTGAGGAATTGTGAATGATAATATAAATCAAAGGAAAGATGTGACACTCATGGTAGATGATACTAGTAAGGCATCTGAAACAGTAGGACATGATGTTTTGTGGGATGTTATGGAAAGTATGGAATGGATAATAGCTTTGGGAGAGTGTATATGTCAGCATATAAAAATAATAGAGTGAGAGTGTTAGTGAATGGGTGAACAAGTAAAGAAATATGCATGAATTGTAGTATAAGATAATGATGTCCCATGTGTGGGATAATTTTTGCATTAGCAATTAATGTGATCATGAGTGAAATAGCTCATAAAATGAATGACACTAGATATGTGATGCCAAAGGATATGGTGATTCCAGTAGTTTTGACATATGCCGATGATATAGCTGTGGTTGCTAAGAATAAAATATCAAAGAGGGAAATGTTGGTTTACCTGAATGGATGTTTAAAGAAAACGGGAATGACCCTGACTAAAGATAAAATTAAGGGTTTGGGTGATGTGTAAATTAGATGGATATATTTTTCAGTGAATGAAGTATATTTATTAGGGATAAATTTTAAATAAAATTATGTAGTTATGAGGCGATGGGAGAGTTTGATGAAATGAAAGAAATATGTCTTATGTTGAGGACTTATAAAAAGGTTTCTATCTGGTGAATTCTGTTTTAATGAGGAAATAGCATGTATAATAAATGTTGATATGATCCCCGAAAAATATGAAAAATAAATTGTCTAAGTGGTGTTTTTTTCACATGAGGTTCAAGGATAAACCCAGTGAAATGATATGTGTGAAGATGAAGGGGGAATTGTGATTATTCAATCCAGCTGTTTATTCTGCTTCTTTAAACTTGTATAGAGTATTAAAGTCGGTAAACAATGAGTAATAGTGACAATGTTTACATGTAAGTAAAAAAACTGAGAGATGATGAGAATCAGAAAAAATATATACATATTACATAAATGAAGAAATAAAAAATGATCACGACAAAATACTAACATGGAAAATGCAAACTGATGATATAGAGAAGAATAGAAGGATGTGGTATAATAATACTGTGGTTGAACAATATTATTACATAAATCTATGGATAAATTTATCAGAGAAGTGATAGAAGTCATTAAAGTAAGGAAAAGTAGTGTACTAAGATTGTAGAGAGTCAGAATTTCCTATGGAGACAGGTAATAAATAAGTTACAGGTAAGGGGAAATATGCATTAAAAAAGAAAGTTGGAAGAGTGTCCCCTGGATTCTCTATGCCCTGCATGGCATGCATGATTAGTGCAGGAGCTCTAGCAGGCAATATGCCTACCGTGTGATCCAGGAACAGTCTGCAGGGGCTCCTGCACTAATCATGCATGGACTAAGCCCTGATATGCAAATAACCTCATTTGCAGGAGAAATACATGCAAATGAGGTGATTTTGCAATCCAGGAAGCTTGCAATAGTCCATGCAAGACAAGTGCTATCTGTAGAAATGTACTCGGTTAGTTACCGAGTACATTTCTGCAAAATCCAAAACGGAGCTATGACAGCTGCAAATAAAGGCTGCATATCATTGAGGAAGCATGTCAATGGCAAAGTATAATGCCATTGGTATTGCAAACAATAAAAAAAATTAAAAAAAAACTTTTATTTTTTTTTTCGCCGATCTTTGCTGTTTAAGCATAGGGCAGCGGCGTGCAAATGGGATCGGGGGGAAACTAATAAAATAAACCTAAAATAAGCATTCTAACTAAAATCAGTATTCTGCCATGCAAGTCAATGGCAGGCAGAAGACAACCTGGCCAGTGAGCAATGGTTGCCAAGAGGGGAGGCTCAGTGTGAGGTATGTAACTATGCATTAGCAGGCAATCTTATGCAAATGAGGGAAAGGATAGTGAATCCCAGTTTTCCCCAGCATGTGAGGCAGGTCCCAACAGTGTAAGAGTATGAATGGCTGGGTGCAAGACAAGGATATAGCTGACATCATGGGGGGGGGGGTGTCAGGCATACTGTAAGTGGATTGGAGCCCTGTGGCTCAGGACTGCTCCTAGCTTAGCATAGCTAAGCTAGGGGGAGTGTCTAAACCTGCCTGGCACTCTTTACAAAGCCTAAGTGGGTGTGCATGACACGCACCGGGTTTTAAATAAAAAATAAAAAAGTAAACCAGGAAATATTAGCTCTGTGCACATTTGATCACTCTGTGCAGCGTGTCCCTGGCCTTAAACAGGAAGGCAATGGGAAGGGAAAACAGCAGTAGGAAGGTAATCAAGGAGAACTAGCTTAGCTGACAGGTGAAGTGTATCAGAATCAGCCAATTACACAGGCAGCAGACCAGCCCAGCCCAGCACACCACTATAAACTATGCAAACACCTTTGCCCCCTTGTTTTTTCCCAAAGAGTCTGCACCACTGGTGTATACAAATGGGGAAATTTTACAAAACGAAAGCAAAACAAAAAATGTTAGAGACTGCTTTTGCTATCATAAACCAGCATGTGCAAGAGTCTGAGGGTGGTGAGGATATGAATGCTGCCGACCAACCCACAGTGAGGAGACAGAGAAGAGTGTACAGACCCAGGGTAACCTACCAAAGGCTACATGAGCTGGAGATAGTGGAGCACTAGAGGGTGGACCGGGACCTCCTACAGCAAATTGTTGAGCTGTGCCGGCCACGCCTCACACACAGAACTAACAGAGGGGAACCCATCCCAGTGGATGCCAAGGTATGTGTAGGCTTAAGAATACTAGCTACAGGTACCTTCCAAAGGCCAACTGGGGATATGATGGGGAATTCACAGGCATCAGCATCCAGGGTACTCCACCAGTTCCTGGACGCCATGTCAGCACATGTCAGTGAGCACATATATATCCCCAACACTCATGAGGCGTTGGCCAGCAATATGCATCTAATTCAACAAATAGCAGAATGCCCTGAGATAGTTGGTGCAGTAGACTGCACGCACATACACATCAAAGCACCACCCAGTGAGCAGGTTAGGGTCTACATCAACTGCAAGGGCTTCCCCTCCATCAACTGCTAGGTCGTGTGCAATGCCCAGGGCATAATAATGAATGCATGTGCTGGCTGCCCTGGAAGCTATTATGATTCCCACATCTGGCATCTAATGCAGCTGTACCAGAAATTTGCCACTGGGGACATTCCACATGGTCACCTAGTAGGGGATGCTGGATACGCACTGGAGCCATGGCTGATGACACTCATCAGAAATGCACACACACCTGAGCAAGAACTCCATAATGAGGCACATGCACAAACAAGAATCATAATAGAGCATGTGTTTGGGATGCTCAAGTCATGGTTCCGGTGCCTGGACACTTCTGGTGGAGCCTTGCAGTACTCACCAACTACATGTACTCAAATTGTCCTTGTATGTCCCATGCTACACAATATGATTCTGTGGAAACAGCTGCAGCAGGAACAGCATGGGGCAGGGCCACACAGCCCCCCACCATTGCCATGGCCTGCACAGGCACAGAGTGACTCGGAGGAGGAACAACCTGAGCCTGCCCCAGTAGGCAGAAGGAGGCGTGCCCAGTATGCCTTGGTCTTGGCAAAGAGGCAATGCATAGCACATGCATTGACACAGTAGGGACCCAGGGAATGACACATCTCTCTGACTCGCACATACAGTAAAAGGGATGCCTAACATGATACTACCTGTGCTCAAGCCATGTATAGGGAGTGTACTATGTGCATCCAACATAGGCAGCTCTGCAGCACCACCCTCACTACTGGGGCACCCACAAGGTAAGTGACTCACACATGCCAGTAGGGGGGGGGGGCACATACCCAACAACAGTCACAGCCAACAGGACAGGTGTAGACAAGCACAAACAAATGCTGTACTATGGTTTCTGAATGAGGCCTATGGGTAACCCCCCCCCCCCCTGGCCTACACAGACAGACTACAGCAGGCCAGGCAGTTGGATGTCAGTTGTGAAGGCTAGGAAGTCAGAAACTAATATGTAGGTAATTAAAAGCTAAGATCTGTAATACACTGGTATGCCTCTAGCCAGCATGGTAGGTAAAACTACAGAATGAAATGGACTACCCGACATACCAGTTCCTAGCAAATGTGTACAAGTGTCAGGTGTGGCCCCCTATCCTACGTAGACTTATAGTAACAGTCAGGTGTGTGTCCCCACTCCTGTGTAGAAATGTAGAAATAGTCAGGTGTGCCCTCTCCCCATCCGACATAGAAATATAGTAACAGTCAGGTGTGCCTCCCAAACCTGTGTAGAAACGTAGAAATAGTCTGGTGTGCCCCCCCCATCCTACATACAAATATCGTAACAGTCAGGTGTGCCCCCCCAAACCTGTGTAGAAATGTAGAAACAGTCAGGTATCCCCCCCCCCGCTATGCAAAAATGTAGCAACAGTCAATGTCAACTGATCAATAGATCCCCTGCAGACACATCATGCTACCTGTTGGTGTACAACACAAAGGTCAGCACCGCAGTACAAACTACCTAGACTTGATCCACACATGCAGTACAGATGGTCATACTGGGCATGCTCACACACTTAATGAAGGCAATGTCAGTCAATAACATACTGAAAGTTCATACTGGACATGCTCACACACTAACACATGAAGGCCATGTCTGCAAACACCTGTGGACCAGACATATCTGGCAGTCACAGTTCTTAGTGCAGACACATGTCAGTATTCACCACTCCTGCCTTGCACACACAGTGGGTAAGAATACAGACATGTATGTAAGGACAACACACTATGATAAGCCAAAGGCAGACAGACATAGGTGTGTGGAAGAGGGTGACTGTGACAAGGAGCCATCCAGCCCTGTCCCACCTAGCACACAGCCAAAGGGCCCCAAACACATGAGGTGCAGATGTCACCCACTGCAGATAATAGCCACCAGTATCTGTCAACATTACAGACTATATGGTGCCCGTGCCAGCCGTGCAACATGAATATACAAGGAAGTAGTCATGTAGTAGCTGTATACACATACCTGTGACATATGACCCTGTGTGTGACCACATGTGGCATGTCAACCCCTAGATGAATGGGTTCTGGCTCATGCACACACCACCCTCCCCATAACCCTACTATGACAAACATGCTGAGGTTATCCAATGTGAAATACACCCTTGGGAGAGCTGTAGCCCAGTAATCTCTGTGGTGTGTCCCATAACTGCGTACTGCTGTAGTGTGATAATTTAGTTAGATAGGAGTTCTAACCCCAGACTTGGCAACTGAATGTGTGCATGTCTGACTGTGTAGAGATCAATGCTTTTTAGGCTACTCACACTCCTTACAATTCATATACTCAACTTTGCCAAGGCTGCTGATGTCACCCACCTATAAATATACCTCCAGGAGCATTGTAGCCCAGTAATCTCTGTAGCGCTTCCTGTAACTGTGTACTGCTGTAATGTGATAAAATAGTTAAGTAGGTGTTCTAACCTCAGACTTGACAATTGTGTGTGTGTCTGTCTGTCTCTGACTGAGTAGAAAACAATTCAAACACAAAGTAGTAAATCCACAGCAGTCGACACAGGAACACCAGGTAGATTAAACAAATTTATTGAAGTGCTTTTCGGCTCTCACTACGACAGCCTTCCTCAGAATGAAAAACATAATACAACACTTTCCTTTTTATACAGGAAAAGGCGCAAAAATAAAGCAATAATTCAATTAATTAATTAAAACAAATGTTTGTTCAAAAGACACCTTCAACATCTTCTTAAAGGTATATAAGTAAAAAGTGTATACCTATCAACTAATAACTAATACCAAAAATTGATGCACTATAACCTGAACCAATTGCACAATGAAGTCTATCAGAGAACTTCGGACCATTGTATAAAAGACTTAATGATATCAATACATTCTATGTATATGTAAATACATGTACGGACACCTATCTATTTTTTTTTAAAAAATGACAAACAAAGAATAAATATAAACTAAAATACTATAAATTGTGGATGTTAAAGCTTCATAATGATGACTGAATATGTAAATACCTGTCATATATAATTAATTACTGAACAAAGCAAACTTCCCAGAAACATATATATACATAACCAAACACAAAGATTATCAATTAATGCTCCAAAGGAATCAATAAATATTTATATATATATAAATTAATTCATAAATAAATAAAATTCAAAAAATTCAAAAAATTCAAAAGAATCCAAAAAAATTACTCTAAGTTTTTAATATTAATTTATTTTCGAATTAATTTATGAATTATATGATGTAAATTCATGAAATGGTTTAAATTTTAATATTAAATCAACCCATACTATCTCACCAAACTCTTCAATTTCAATAACACTCCTATTGATGAAGCTTCATTTAAGCCTGGATAATTACCTGCGTTCAATTTAATTTGCCATTTTAATTCCAGTTCGAGCAATTTTAATGAATATGGTCCTCCTCTAGGATTAATTTTTAATCCATCAATGATCAAAAATTTTAAATAATGATCGGGGAAACTCAAAATATGTTTTGCTAATGCGTTCTCGGTCTTTTGATGGCTAACAGCATAGATGTGTTCATATATCCTGTCTCTGAGCCTACGCTCAGTTTTACTGACATAAAAGGCGGTACATAGTACACATTTAGCCAAGTAAATTATCCCCTTAGAATTACAGTTAAATTTGTCATTTATTTTGTATAAAACTTTATCCAAGGTGAATGTACTACTGACCATTACGTGTTTGCACATATTACATGCCTCACACTTAAACATCCATGTTAGTTTTCTCAGCGAATCTGGCTGAAATCTCAAAGAGTCTTTTAAATTCAGTCCACGCTTAAAGGTGACATTGGGTTTATGACCAAGTTTATTTAATAGAAATGTATTATTTTTCAATAAATTCCAATTTTTGTTCAAAATGTTGATGCATTCAGGACTCAATTTAGTATATATGGTGGTGAATGACACAACTCTATTTGAAACTGAGGTTGGAGTATTAGGTTGAGTTTCAGAGTGAAAACACATATTTAAACCCCTGTTTAACAGGTCACTTGGTTCAATGACCTCCAAACTGGCACAATTATGCTCCAAAGAAGACTGGTCAATACTTCCACTCTCCAAGTTGTCTAACCGATCTGTAGGACCTGAACCATGTATAGCCAATAAAGGCCTAAAATAGTTGATTTCTCTTTTTAATTTGACCTCGGCTATAATCTCGTCAATGAGCTCGACCGGGTAATCTCTCTTCAAAAAAGCTGATTTTAAAAAAAGACATTCATTGTCAAAATAATTTTTGAGAGTTACAATCCGGGCCGCTCTGACCAGTTGTCCTTTTAAAACAGCTTTCTTCTGATGGAATGGGTGACAACTTGAAAAGTGGAGAAAGGAGTTGGAATATGAATGAGTAGAAAACAATGTTTTAGGATACTCACACTCCTTACAATTTATATACTCAACTTTGGGAAGGCTGCTGATGTCACCAACCTAGAAATACACCTCTGGGAAGGTTGTAGCCCAGTAATCTCTGTAGCGTGTCCTGTAACTTGTGTACTGCTTTAGTGTGACAAAGTAGTTAGGTAGATGTTCTAACCCCAGACATGGCAATTGTGTGTGTCTGACTCTGTAGAGAGCAATGCTTTTTAGGGTACTCACACTCCTTACAATTCATATACTCAACTTTGCCAAGGCTGCTGATGTCACCAACCTAGAAATACACCTCTGGGAAGGCTGTAGCTCAGTAATCTCTGTAGCGCATCTGGTAACTGTGTACTGCTGTTCCAAAAACCAAACAGACTACTGAAAGACAAAAATTCGAGGGAACAAGCTGCTAGGCGTGAGCAAAATAGATAGTGAAGTAAAATCCACAGTCCGATAAAACTGTTACAAAGAAAGCAACAAAAGTCCATACGCTGTAATATTAGAGCTTTTATTAACCACAAGCGCTTTCGGAGAGACTCCAACAAATTATAAAAACTTATCAGCGTCGTTATAAACATTGAAACACATTAGGGTTATACATATTTGTTTAATTATAGGCTGCAGGTATTGTAAAAATTTAAAAATTAAAAATTAATAATTTGTTTTTCTTAGAGTATTCTTAGAATAATAGTATATTGGACAACGCATAGAAGTTTTTGTTTTAAAATTTTAAAATCTTTAACTTATAGGTGTTAACATTTGGAAAGCTACTCAGGAGAGTTTTGCAGTTCCATGTCAACAATTATTTAAATGTTGGCTCTATGAGCTAATTTAAATGTTTAAGACTTGGCCTTTGGATGTAGTTGCAGTTTCTACGTAATTTATAATTTATGTATTTGTATACATTTCTTATACAACATAAGAATAGTGAACATCACACATACGAGTACTGACAGACATTATATCCTTTCATGACAGAAAAGGCTTGAAGTATTGTGTTTTAAATGGCGAAATAATGCGCATTTTTAAAGTGAAGTTTTGTTTTGTTTTGTTTCTAATACTTTAGCTGCTGGTTCTGTATGATTTTAAATTCACAAGCTGTTGAATTGGTAATTGGCAATGTGTTTACTAATTGGTTAATTAGCTGACAGCATCCTTTTTAAAATAAGTTTGATACTACAATTGATTGTTTAATTTTTGTCTGAGGAAGGAGAGATAGGAGTCTCTCCGAAAGCGCTTGTGGTTAATAAAAGCTCTAATTTTACAGCGTATGGACTTTTGTTGCTTCCTTTGTAACAGTTTTATCGGACTGTGGATTTTACTTCACTATCTATTTTGCTCACGCCTAGCAGCTTGTTCCCTCGAATTTTTGTCTTTCAACTGTGTACTGCTGGACTGTGGCAGTTCTTGATGTTTTGTTTGTGTTCCAATGACTGTGTATGGAGCAATGCATTATAGGCTAGTCACATGTCAATTGTAGATGTTTTGTGTGTGTTTCACTCTCTGTGTAGGGAGCAATTCATTTTAGGCTACCCACTCACAGTACATTAGAAATGTCCTGCTTTGGTAATCCTGTTGATGTCATCCATTGTGAAATACACCTTTGGGGAAGGTGTTCTCTAGTAATCCTCGTGGTCCGTCCTATAACAGCTCTATGCTGTAGTGTGATGTAGACCTCAGTCAGGGATTCTATACCCATACATGTTGATTGTGGATGCTTTGTGTGTGTCTCAATGTCTGTGTAGGGAGCAATGTATTTTAGGCTACTCACTCGCAGTACATTTGAAATGGCCTACTTTGGTAATCCTGCTGATGTCATCCATTGTGAAATACACCTTTGGGGAAGGAGTACTCCAGTAATGTCTGTAGCGCGTACTATAACTGTGTAGTGCTGTAGTGTAATAGACATGAGAGGTGTGTGTGTGTGTGTGTGTGTGTGTGTGTGTGTGTGTGTGTGTGTGTGTGTGTGTGTGTGTGTGTGTGTGTGTGTGTGTGTGTGTTTGTAACTCGTATCCTGTGTAGAGGTGGTTGTGAGTGTGTGACACCCGTGGCAATGTGGAGTGGGTTTTGCATATTTCTTATATGGTGGCCCTACTATATATCACAATGTCAACCATACTGGGATAACAGATTAAAATAGCTGAGAGGCTGGAGTGCAAAGCTATGCCCATACATGTGACATCAAGGCCAGACAATAACAGTTAGCAACCCCAGTATTACCCAGATCACACTCTCTACCCATGTCTCAAACACACACATGCCTAGGCAGCAGCCAATGTGTGGTTAGTACACTGCATATTGGCCACCAATAGTGACTATGGAGTGATAGCAGTGGACTACAGAGGGCATGTCACCCTGCACGTCTGTCCAATTTGTATGTACACGCAGATAGTGCACATCCCCCATGTTCCCCAATGGACACCTGCACCACCTGTGGTGCCTTCATATGTGACCCACAATGGACATGCCATGCCTGACAACATGCCCTGTATGGACAGATGCCACTGACACCAGGGAATCATGTTAACATGTTATCATTTTAGGTGGAGGGTAAACTTGCTGCCCATTACCAGTTCTTGCCACAGGTGGGCAAGACTGGCACATCTGATGATAATCCATATTCACAACATGGGCCAGACACCCCAGGTACAGTTCCATGTCACTGTACATGCATGTGAGAGGTGTGCACATCCTAGACACCATCCATGTCATGGACTAAGGAACACATACACGGCAGGCGATGCACAGCATTGGCCACACACAATAGTCACCCAGGTGACTAGATGGAAGATACAATACCCACCTGTGTGGGCAAATGTAGAAACTACAGCCCTGAGCCACAATGCAGACCATTGTCGTGTGGCCTGATGCCAAGGTATACCCATCACCCATCCTTGTATTGCCTGCTGGCACAGTTGACCACCACACACCCGTGCAGACATGCACCCATGCATGTCAGTACTGGCACCCAGTGTATTTGCGTGTGTGTTGTATGGTGCATATGGCCACATCCACACACACTACAACCCCCATGGGCATACTGAAGCATGATGTCCAGTGTCTGACATCTCCTCATAATCTTTGCCCTTACGACCTCCATATGACCTGTGTGGTGCATGTGATACCTGCACAGTGATGTGCTGTGGCAATCCCTTTATGATGAGTTGTACTCCGGGCCCTGCCAAGTGTGTCAATGTGTGTGCGTCCCTGTGAGACTGTGGCTGTGTTGACGCTGGCACCTGTTCATGCAGACAGGCATGTGTACGTCACCTACCTTATATGTACCGTATCCCTGTTGCAGATGTCACTCACCATCACATATATGTTCTGAGTGCTCCACAACAGGTAACCCATGTGGTGCATCCAATAAGTGCATCTAGCTATAATAGCACTACATAGTTGTCAGGGGTTTGATGCTTTGTGCTGGTAGGTGTGTGACACAAGCATTCTGCAGTTTTTCTCTCCCACCCCTCCCTGACAGGTATTTGCCTCTGTCTGCCTCTCCTACCCCCTCTCTGGTGGATGTGGAGACCCATACCTGCTTTGCTTAGGCAACAGCATGTGTATTTTAGGTGATGCTCATGATCAGCTGATGGCCTCTGCACAAATTGCAGCCCTCCCCTAGCTGATTGCATGTGGAACAGCTGTGGTAACATTCCCATAGCCAAGTGCATGGAAACACACTCCAATATCTAGGAACATCATGATGTTGTTGGCCCTTTTCATTCACTGTGAGCAGGAACTAGATCTGTTGTTTTGCAAACAGCATCTCAGATGAATTGGGGATTTACCCTTAACAACATACACTGTGGAAAGAGGGCAACAAACAGGAGGGGGATGTGCCTGACCCAACTACAGACTGTAAGTGCTGCTATACTGCATTTGGAGTAATGTTGGTTTAACAATGTTTGTCTAGATATGGCTGTCATACATGTTGCAATACCTGCCATGTCATTTCCATGTTTATGAGGAATCCCCATCTGCAGAGTCATCTGCAGACTGGCCAGTGTTGTGCCTTTGTTTTTATGTGTTATCCACAGAGAATCTATCTGTGGACTGCAGAAGGTAGTGTGAGGATTGCAGTCTGTGGATGCTGAAGGCCATGACAGTTACTGACTTCATATCCTACATAGGATATATGTTGCAACAAACCCTATTACAACAGTAAATGTATGAGGGTATCACAGCAACATGTCAATACCGACCCTGTGTATGTGCTTCCAGCCACACTTCTGTCCACCTTTGTACATATGTCATGCATGAGGTGGTGCATATGTGCTGTACACCATAATTAGTGTCATCATATCTGATAACAAGCCATTGATATATCAGACTGCTACACGTTATGTAGAGTAGGGGTTATATTTCATGACATAACCTGGACATTCTGTGGATGATTGTACAGTACTGAGGTCTGTGTACTTATGGTGAATGTTGGCAGTGTGTGTATTGTTAATATGTACTTTAGCCTGTGTACAGACTGTGGTAGATGTCATTGTTCTAGCTGCCCTCCTATCTGATGTTACATGCTGCCCCAATGCATGGTACCGTATTGGCGTACATGTTAGTATGGCCACACACACACACACACATGTCCCACACCAAAAACAGCCATCAGACCAAACTGTGTAGCAGCCCAGTATATGTAGGGTCATTCTGTGAGTGGCACATATGAGGATGGTATAGAACAGATACTGGAATATTATGCTAGCTTACCATATGGGGCTGTGTCTATGTTCACATTGGTTGTGGTTATGCACTTTCACGCAGGTGTATTTTACCCTATGCTATGACTTGCCTGTGGAGCCTGCTTATATATGCAGGTACATGTGCATTCCCCCATAGGGGATGTAGGCCAGTGTTGAGCCAGTCCACCTGTAACCTGCACAGTGCATTGTTATATGCCTAGCAGCTTAGTGTACTTGCCCAGTGAGATGTCATGTGCAGATACTTGCCAGATGTACTGCTGCCGTGCCTCCCTTAAAAGTTATGTATGTCAGACAGAGCAGTGGGATGCTGTACAGATGTATGTCAACATCTAGTGGGTAGTAAGTGGCCATGGCATCCCTGCACCAGCAGTCATTATGTGTCAGGCCAGACAGGAGTGTGTGAATACATAACCCCTGGTGGCAAATGTATACCAGTTGTTATGTGTTATACCCATCTACATGGCTGTCTACATCCATATTGGCAGATATGTTATGACATGTGCACTAAGGGCTTATGTGTATACATCTGGACTGTAAAGGGTGTGTCAGAATTTGCACATATATTGGCCAATATCTCTGCTGCAGTCCACAGGGGCATTACATTAGTAGCGGTACATTACAATGATTTCCTTAGGATGGGTGTCAGTAGCCAATGGCACACATGTTAGAAGCAGATGTGACCTTCCACACACACCATGTCTGTGAAGACAATCCCAATGACAGTAGCAATAGTGTACTAATATTCCTGCAATACATACCTGACATCCCCTTGCACTATGACTTTGGGACTACAAGGGCTGGGGTAGGCTACACTCCATGTCCAGGACATACGGTGGAAATATATGTACATATACTTATCCAGATAGCCATATATATATATATATATATATATATATATATATATATATATATATGATTACACTTGTGTAGTACTCCCAATTGCCACTGTCATGGCAACCCCCCACTATAAATCCCTACATCATGTGGACATGGTCCCTTTACATTTCCTGTGTGATGCCATTCTGCCTGCAGTAGGGAGCTACAACTAGTTATGGGAAGTATTCCCACCTGTGGGGTTTAAATATGGCCAAATTCCCACACTTTCCATGACTGGCCGGTTTTGAAAAGGCTAAGCTATGGGCACACCTGCTTACCTAAGCTTGGCAGTGCTTTATGAGGTATACCAATATGCAGATTGAATTGGCTGCCCTACACATTGCTTACACTTAACAAGCTAAGCTGTGCAGCGGTTAGCATTGCTTAACAATTGCTTAGCATTATATTTGCTTTTTGGCAGTGATGTATTATTCATTACGGGTTATATATGTGTTTGGTAGTCATGAGTCATGTGTGCATACACTGTATGGGGTCCTGGGGGCTTCTACAGTTTATTACAATAACACCTCACATCTGTGCTTACTGCAGTACTCCGGTTCACATACTTATGTGATGTACCTGGGTATACAACATAAGGCTGTATAGAAAGTCTTTTCACATGTTCATCTTGTTTTCCTATGGAGAGGTTTGTTTCTTAAAACTTCACGCTTATGTACTGTTGTATTAGCTTAGTGGTTAAGTACTGTGACTGCAGCATACAGGGTACTGAGTGCGAGCCTTGCAGAAGCTGTTTATTTTGTTGCTGGGCAGAACATGGGCCATTGGGTACAGAGTGATTAAGGCACTTTAAAACAGTTCTAAGTGGGTGTGCGTGGGTTTGCATGGAGCTAAGCAATGCTAACCTCTGGTTACAGTTTCTTGGACTCAGCTTCTACTTTGCTTAATCTGTGTAGGCAATGCTTACCCCCACGCAAACGCACTTAAACATACTTACTAGTGCTTATATATGCTTACTACTGCTTATTTGTGCTTAAACCTGCTTACTAGTGCCTTATTCATTATGACACTGACACTTCACATGTGCATTTAATGTAGCACTCCAGTTCACATTTAATGTTATTTAGTAGTTTATACGGCAAAAAAATTTTCATGTACAGATTTCACATGGAAAATGGAATGTGCTGCAGTGGGACTCAAACCAGGAATGCCTGATTGTTAGGCAGATGCTTTTCCCACTACACTATTGATGTGTTGCTTCATTTGCATATATTTCCCTTGTTATCCTCTTCAGCCTTTTAAGCTGCTTTAACTGTAGCTAAGCGATGGGCACACTCACGCACCTACAGTTAACTTTAATCAGTGTTTTTTTTAAAAAAGGGTTTCTTTATTTACTTTTTCAGTACTGTTGCTGTTGTACACATGGGGAACTGTTGGTGGGGATATGAGGACACCTATGAGTGATCTCGCTCATCTCTTCACACTTTCTGCTTTTCTACATTGCAGGGGTGTGTTTATTCTGAGAGCTCTGCTGTCAGATATGCCCCAGCACTCGTACACACTCCATGTAAGCCTGGGAGCTCGGGCAGCGTGCCTTCATTAATATGCATGGTGCACTGCCATCCTGCTCCTAAATTGGTGCTTCCGTGCAGGACTAAACTAGTCCTGCATGGAAGATTAGTGAATCCGGGGGTGTGTTTATTTTGTTGGGAGTAAGAGGCAACATAACTTATTTTTTTTGAAATGTGGAAGGGTGGTTAAACTCTGGACAACCTTTACATGAAGAAACATTTTTGAAAATGTTAACAGCATAAACAACATAGATATAAATATGATTATGACTGGATATTATTAAAACAAGAAGAAATATGTGAGAAGGGTAAATAAGAATTTATTTTATGTAATATGGGTTATTTGGAATGAAAGACTAAATTAAATGTTGTCTAATGAGAAATGGATTTTGGCTGATATATTGTGAAAAATTTGATTATGATTGCGGAAGATGGGGTGGGGATAAGTTATCGAAGAATAATAATGTTGATGGTATATAGGAATGTACAGATATGAACCTCTAAAGATGTATTTTTTGTAAGTATGTAAATATGTTTTGTTAATTAAAGGACCCTCCTCTTTTTGATAGATGCCATGAGATATTTTACATCCACCTCAAGTGGATGAGGTCTAGGTTTAACATATCCTTTGAAAGATGTGGATTCAGGAGTTTAGCACCCACATTATGCTGCACTACAGTGTTAGTAGTTGAACTACATGGTGTGAGAACAGAATCCACAGTCTTCTGCATGCTACCCATTGCACCACTGACATTGACAGAGTCAGTTTTGTGTATTAAGCTATTTAATTGATCACAATCAGACACCTGAGCTGTACAGAGTCAAAAAGAATTCGCTGAACAGCCGCTTCACTGTTTTGCCTGTTTGCTCTACATTTGTCGACAAAAATGCATTTGACATAATGCGTTTTTGTTGTACTCATAGGAACCCATTTACTATCACTCAAACTAATAGTATGTTATGTTAGCCAAAAGAGAATATATAGTACAAAACTATTGCACTGCATTTTTCAGATATATTTTCATGGTCACACAGCACATAGTTAAGGAGACCTGGGTGATGACATGATAATAGGGTTACCACCTGTCCCACTTTGCGTGGGACAGTCCCTTTTTGGGCTGTTGTGTCCTGCTAAAAAATTGTAAAAATGGGAAATGTCCTAAGATTTTAGGACAAAATGATTTTGTATATTTTATGTAATAGTTGCATAAACAGTTATTCTGTATCTGAAACATCTAAATGTTATAAGAAACAGAATAAACAACTAAAATGCTACAAGAATAAACTTTTATTTAGGCAGAAAAGTGAAGTTCTGTCCTTTGTACTGGCTGTGGGTATGTTTTGGCCGGCAAAATCTGATGTTTGTACCAAAAATGTCCCACTTTGGGCATTTGAAAAGGTAGCAACCCTACATGATAACTTACTGGACAAATCTTATCTGAAATCCTTGAGAGCATGCATGGGCCAAAAGTAATGAAATGCTGCTACTGCAGTCTTGTGGATAGAACATACTGAATTCTCAAAAGCTTTTAAAATGTTGACTGTTTTTCAGTTTAGGTGTACAAAGATTTATTAAATTATGAAGTATGTAATTTATATGTAAAATGAAAGCTTCAAACTACTGCCTGAAAAAATGCAATTTCTCTGAATTTTTAAATACAAGTTTGCACATTTTAGCAGACTAGACAAAGTTGGGTAAGCAGTTTAATATGAGGTGGTCTGACAGCTATACTTTTGTCTGGGCTGCATATGCCGCCAGACTAGGATTGCAGATTTCTTTTAACTGTATTTGCTAGTTACAATTGTTTCCCATTCTAAAATCCCTTCTGTGTATATGGGAAGGAAAACAGAGTTTTTCTTATACAAATACAAATGTGAAGTGATAAAACATTGGGCAGGATTCACGAAGCCTCCGTGTAAGAGTTACAAGTCTTACATGGAGGCTGCAGTTAAACGGTGTGACATCAGCATGCCATGCATATTCATGAGGGCATGCTGACTCACACTCAAGGCTAACATGGTCCTTGTAAGAAAGTAGGGGGCATGTCCGCAGGGCGAGTCCTGCAAACGGACATGCCCCTAGAAGAGGAACAGTCCCGAAAGTAAACCCCCACGAGAGAGTCCGCGTAAATGTCAACAAACACAACACAACACATGCCACCACAGACTATAAACATAAAATGTAAAAATGAACATGTTATATTTTTTTTATAAGTTTTAAAGATGTTTGCCCGTAATTGTGCTTGTTTGCGCGGGCATGCCCGTCGCTTAGCCACAGTTAGCAGTCAGTGGAAAAGCATATAAAATCTAAATATTCAAAGTAAGCCAAGAAGCAATAGCATAGCGGTAGAGACGTCGGCTGAAGAGGAAGCAGTCACGGTTCGAGCCCCCACAACATTAATTTTTATTTCTAGTGTAATAAGCATGAAACAATTCCCTGACATATATGTACATATATAAAATTATATTTTATGTAAAATGTAATGAAATGGGCCATGTATTTTGAAGAAATTTGAGATAACAAAAAAAAAAATGTCAGAAGTGCCCATAGCTGAGCTACGTTCTAACAAGCTGAGTATATCTGCCCGTAGGTGAGCAGTGGTTTAACAGGTGTAAAATGAGTGCCCGGGGTTGAGCAGTGTTGTGACATGCTGAAACTGTGTGCCCGTAGCTGAGCTGAGCGTAATATGCGTGCTGACAGCCAAATGACACATAACCCAGCGTAACCCGTTTGCGCGGAGCTGCGCACTGCACCAACAAGATAACCGGCGGGCAACGTTGAGCAAGCTGTATCAAAATTGCCATTACACAGACACACCTCCTAGCTTGTGTAGACAGTCATAAAATAAAAAAAGCAATGGCCAGGCTCGAATTCAGGATACCATGCACCATAGTCAAAGTACTGACCCACTAAGCCACAACAGTTGCTCTTAGAAATGCAGTATTAGCATATACATATAGGAATGAATGAAAAGAGAAGCATGCCAAAGCAGGTTTTGTGAATCTGATACATTTCCAAAATGGCCAATCACAGATAAGTGCGGGAAAAACGGCATATATAAACCCCATAGGTGGGAGTACACAGCATAACTGATTGTGGAATCGATTTGCAGTCAGGATGGCAGGTGTAGGAGAGGGTAGTTGCTTCTGAGCACAGTGGTGGGGCATTGAGGAGTCTAAATATATAGTTTGGCTCCTCGTACATGATCATGAGGCCCAACTCATGCAGGGCCAGGTCCTGTGGGGAGCATACAAGGCTGAGGCGTGGGACCGGTTGGCACATGATCTCACCAGTGCCACAGGAATACAAAGGACTGGTGAACAGGTCTGTCACCACCATGTGGACCTGAAGAGACGGAAGCAGGACCATCTGAACCATTGGATCCAGGAGGCCCGGCAAATGCACAATGCCCCACTACTGAGTAAGTTACATGTAATTATTTATGTAAGAAATTAACCTAGCTGATATTATGGAGATGTGTATTCCAATATTACTTCATTTATATTACAGCTGCAGGTGTCCGTTCCATGAATCGTCGAGCCTATGCTGATAGGCTTGTGCAGTTGCGCCACCAGGCAGGTTAGTAATTCTCTCCCTGTTACTGTTAAAAAATATAAGTATGACAGCTTGCAAAAGAATGCATTGTAGTCACTTATTAATAAAAAGTTCAAGTAACAGTGTAAGAGAGATTCTGCTAGTACTGTGTGATTACATAAGTGTGATGCAGCCTGTAATCCAAAAATAAAAATGAAACAAGTCTGAAATAAAGATGTTCCACCTGTAATGTAATAGTACATAACCTGCATCAGGCTGTAAATTACAGCTACACAAGCTGAGTACAACACGTGTGAAATATATCCCCATTTAAAATCTGAAACATGACACAAGTGAGACTGTAGGAAAGGATTGTTGTAACCAAGTAAAACATGTCAATAAAGCCTATAATTAAGTACCATCCTGAATTGTAAAAATAAAACAAGTGAGAGTGTGAGAAAGAGGTATGAATCCACCAATAAAGTTGTAATAACTGCTGAATAAAGTATACTGCAGTCAGTACAGAATGAAATGAATGTGACAGGCACAACCAAAGAGTGAAATGTGTGCAATAAAGTACTGAAGCTGGAATGTCTGTCCCACAATTTGGATATGTTACTGTACCTTTGCAATATGCAGATAGTATGGTTGTATGAAATACCAAACATCCACAGTTGTCTAGAGCCATATAAATCAAATGTAGCAGGATGCTGTAGCTGAACAGAGCCAGATATGAATGTGTATGAATAAAAATGCAATGTATATTAATGTAGCAGTAACATTCCCATCACCAACATGCCTAAGTTTACACATAGGAAACTGTAGTCAGACCTGTATGGTGTATATATCTGCAGCTAGTAGAAATGTACAGCATATGTACAGGTATTTGAAGTTGTTAATGAAATATTTCTTCACCCTACCCTATAACCACAAATAATCCATTCCACATGAAATGGGTATGTGTATTCACAATTAATTCCCCTGGACATTTGTCCTGTTGGTTCATACATATTTGCATGTACGTTGATGCATGTGCCCTGTTCATACATCCAAACCTGATGGCCTGTTGCCATCAATCAACCCTGCATGCTGTTGTATTGTGTACTGTTGTTCAAATTATGCATGTGTTATGCTTGCTGTTCAATGGCTTGAATTCATGGGTGTTTGCTTAATGGGAATACTAATGCATGCTGTTACAACTAATTGTGAATGGTACTGTTCGTTACTAACCTAAACTGTCATAAAATAATGCAAAACATAGGACGACAAGGAAGGCGGGTTCCAGCGGACCCACCTCTCCCACCTCAGCTGGCGAGTGCATCTGGCACTAGTGCCCAGGCCGGACCCTCCAGTGGCCCTGTGCCACCTGCAGGTGGAAGCACTGCAGGGGATGGGGCTCGTCCCCCCTCTGCAAGCGTGGCTGGAGGAGACCATCCACTCACCCTCCGTAGTGTCCGGACTGTGGTGCGTAGGGAGATCAGGCATTCTGTGCTTGCACCCCTACGCCAGCTTGAGGTATGGGTGGCACAACTCACGGGCATGCCTTCTGCCCATCCTAAACAGCCCCCAGCACAGCCCCGTCCTGGGCAGTGAAGGTACAGTGGCAACTGCCCATGGGTGGGGATCTCAGTTCCACTGTTGCCATCTGTGGGTTCATGGGCTCGAGATATCCAAACATCCGTCCCCGTCAAGTGTGTTTCCCCCCCACATGTGTCATACACCACCCCTGTATGCATCTTGTTTGTCTTGTCTGTTAACCTCCCTTACCTACCTCCCCAACTTTACCTACTTCCTGTACCTGACATTCCACTCTCACCTGAAAAAAAAAAAAAAAAAAGGGCACTCTGTTCCCGCAAAAAAAATCCGCCCCATACATAGCTGCCCATTTGCACACATGTCTGCTGGACATGTAAACTGGCAATTACAATTGGCTGTACAACAAATATTGTTGTCCTCACCCCTCTCTCAGGGGTGGAAGGTTTCAAATGTCACACCAAATTACACACATATGCACAGCTGTTGCTGATAAAGAAATGGGCAGCTATGGGCCTTTCCTACATCCCTCCTGCAAATCCTGAGCTTGTTTTCCTACTGTCCTACCCTCTTTGTGCCCCCTTTTTCACCACTTTCCTATCTCCCCATTTTCTTTTCTTTCAAAGAAATTAGCATGGGTGTGCGCGAGAGTAAGCACTTTTAAGCAGTTGTAAGCGGGTGTGCTCTTGTGTGTGCTTAGCTAAGCGTGTGTGCGCGAAGCTAAGCAACAGTGCACATGCGTGAGCTCCACGCAAACCAGCGCTAACATGCTTACAACTGCTTAAAAGTGCCTTAGTCACTCTGAATGACAAGGCCGGTAGTCTGCTCAGAAGCAAAATAAAATCCCACTCTCAGTCCCGAACCCAGGAAACAGTAGTCTGCATGACTTACCAATAAGCCATGACTGCTATACAAGAACATTGTGCTGAAAGAAATATATCATAAACTAGTAGGAATTAATGTAAAGGGAATATAGGCAGTCTAGTACACAAAGCATGTCATGTATATTTACTGTCAAATCTTGTTGATTTGTAAAATATTACTATGTGAAGAGAAACAGCCATGCTAGTTGGTAGCTAGTAGGTAATAATGTCACAGTAGCACCTTGCAAGCCACACACATACTCAGAGCAGGATAAACACTGCCATAGTTTAATAGTTAAGAGCCCAGACATAGCAACTGTGACTGAGTTACAGGGATGTCCCTGATTTGAAAACAAATGTCAGCTGTGGCCCACTGACTCCATGTGAAATGTACTAACAGTAGGCAGAAAGATGTTACAACACATGCAATGGTAACTATGAATTACTGAAAGTATGCACCACTTGCACATCACAAATGGTGTAGTAATACATATGGTCAAAATAACCCACAGTCACAACTGCGGAATATCAGAAAATTTCATGGGTGTATCCCACTGATATGTACCATTCCATGAGGCTGATAAAAGATGCACCTGAGAGTATCTGAGGCCTGCTCAGCAGCATAATCAAATACCCTTCTAAGTGTCAAGGCCCACACCATGGCCAGACCACACTGCATGCAGTACCACCCTACCACAACAAACACATAGGGAATTGCTGCTCAAACAGATATAGCAAGCATTACAAGCTGTGAATGTAAATGGAAAATAGGAAAGCCATAGCAACACATTACAGTAAAGACACCTAGCAGGCATACAAGGAGTGAATATAAAGGGCAAATATTGAAGCCATAGCAACAAATTGCAAGAGCCACTGCTATATACCAGTTACACGACAAGTCCCACAGGAAAGCGCACACACCCATATACACAGTATTACTAGTCGTAGGTGTCAGTTTACATACACACTGAGAAGAGGAAACTGGAGGAAGGAATACTCAGGTTACAATACAACATGCATTGCAGTGTCTACAACACAGCCTGAAATATGAGAGACATAACAACCCTTACACTCACAGAACAGTGTCCACTGCATACCAGCATGGTCCCCACCCTAATAATCTGAAAGGGTTATGCCTACCTAACAAACCTTTTTATAGCACTGTCCTGAAATCACAGTGATAACTGCAATCACTACACAACAGGCTGCATGCAATTAGTAAATGCTGGCTAACAATTGGTGCAGATGCCATCACATGGACATGTGCAGATACATACAAAAGCATCCTGTACTCCCAGTCCACACATGCAATACTTTCATTGCACCCTCTGGAGACAGAGAGAGAGAGAGAGAGAAAGGAAAGAAAGAAAGAAAAAATATATATATAACAACAAAACAAACAAGTTGTCATCACAACCTGACACTGCCAAGGCAAACTGAAGCTGGCAAGAGAAGCAGCAGTAGGCCAACTATCAGAAAGCCAACGCAAACAGCTGTAACAAACACAGGTAATGTAAAGTACTAATATAATAGTCTACATACTGTGAACTCTCCATATGCATTATTGGTCTGTATCTATGTATATGAAGATGTGCATAGGGCAGGGAACATACTGCAACTGTCACTGAAGGCTGTACATACATATGTATGTGAAGGTAACTATGTGCACATATCAATGTAGGTTGTAGTGCAATGTACAATGTAGGTTGTACAGTAATGGATGTTCATCAGTATGTTAGTGTGTGTATACAAATGTGTAAATAAAAAGGTTTATATATATATCTATCATATGTATACGTATGTATATATATATATATATATATATATATATATATATATATATAATATGCATATATGTATACATAGATAGAGAGGGATGTAGAAATACATAGACATATATAGATAGAATATGTACTTACAGATATATGTAATACACACATACATATATAGATATATGTAGATACATATACATATACAGACAGATCTGACTGTCTACAGATATGTCTGTATATGACTATCTCTCTCTCTCTCTCTGTCCCACCCCCTCTCACTCTCTCTCCCTCTGTCTCTCTCTCTCGCTCTCTCTCCCCCTCTCTCTCCATATCTACATCTATATATATATATATATATATATATATATATATATATACATATATATATATATATATATATACATATACATATATATATATATATATATATATATATATATATATATATATATATATATACTATATATATATATGTATATATATATATATATATATACTGAGTGAGGCACATGTGTGCAGATGTATTGCAACAGGTGCCTGGTGACAAAGGCATGGAGTGAACACCAGTGTGGATACTGGAGTACCATACCCCATTCCAAAACACTTACACCAGTAACCACCACATATGTGCATGCCTGCCCACCACTGCATCTGTCAGGGGGGAACAGGGGCAACAAGTGTACAATAGGCTCCCCACTGATATACACAGTGGCACACTAGTCCTGTAATACCTGTACATGGTATGTGTCAGCAGACATGGTGTGTCAGCTATGGACATGTAGGTCACTGTACCCCTCTACACCCCACAATGTCCTACACGGTATGTACCTCCCATGACAGCTACAGATATGGAGAAGGACACAGTCATATGTAAGAAACTGTGACAATGCACTCAAGCACATTACCTATGCAGAGTGACTGACAAGACCACAGAGTGCACCCATACTACTTACATAGAGGTTACCACTGCTGGATATACATAGTTAAGCCACACCCATGACAGTTGTCCAACAACCATGGTAACCCCTCACAACATCCACAACCCAAATTACCTATGTCTGTCATCCTTGTCACCACAGTAAAGAGCACATGGTGGAGGTACAGGTCCCTACCCACAGATAAGACATACCCTGGAGTAAACCACACAGCATTAAGAAACAAGGCTCCCCATTTGTAGATGTCAGACATACCCCTGCTGAATGTTATGCAGATAGGTAATATGCCATATGAGTCACCCTGTGTAACTGTTTGACAGGAGCAGGTACGATCACATCACATGTGTCACAAGGGGCAGGGTAGCATAACAGTATGCTGCTGTAGGCCCAGGGCCAATAGCATACTACCTACCTAAGACACAATGCACACCCATGAACCCTTTGCAAACCAACTATGTGAGGTGGAATGAGTGTGCCAGTGACTGGGTGCATGTTATGTAATGGTGTGATTGCTCACCATGACTGTCTGTCTGTCATGGTAGTGTGTGTCCTTGGTGTGAGGCAAGAGACAGATGTGTGAGGTATTGCGATCAAAACATACTACATTGCCATATGTTGTGCTGTGTTACCCTGTATGTAACTGCAGTGTAGGTAGGGTTATGGCAAGTAAGAGTAGTGTGCATTACCAGTGAAATATGTAATGTGCATTGCATGCAGTGCATGGGTTGATAATGTTCCCCATACAGTACCTTGATACAAACCCCCAATGTGAGGTTGTGCATTGGACCTGAACCAGTGTGCTGACTGCTGGAGTATACTAGTCTGTCGTATGGAGTGTGCCAGGTACTGTTGCACAGTTGTTGGCTGAGCACTGATATCTGGTCATTTACATGTGTATCCCCCAATAGACAGACAGATGCTATATATGGGAGTTAAGTTATATCACTACAGTCGAGTATTATGTGTATTATGTGTGCCATATTTTGCTGACATATATTGCTGACATATTTTTCTTTTCCTTTTCAGGGCTATGGTTCACCAGCAAAACCCTACCTACTCCGCTGCGGAGGATGAGGAGATACACCGGAGCCTGGTGCGGGATTTCGCAATACTCTTTTCCCGCACCAGCCAGAACCAGCAGGAGAGGGCTGCACTGTGGCAAGACCTGGTCCATTGTGTAATGACATAGGCAAGCATAACCGGACATATGAGCAGGTACGCCATCACTGCAGTGATTTAATTAGAAATGTGTCAGCATGCATCGGATATCCACAGGCAACAGCTTGCCACAGTTGGTGGGACAGCTATACATCCCCCCCTCACCAGACTGGAGGGACTACTCCTAAGTGTTGTGGCTCCAGCCCAACAGCAACAACAGCAGCAGCATACATGCATAATGATGGAGGCTGGAGCCACCCAGCAGCAGGACTGGGAGCGTGCAGGTAACATGCCATATGTATAGTTGACTGTTCTGTACACTGTTAGTTTATACATGTGCGATGTGTGTCCTCGGTTTGTAGCTGTTATCCTGGTAATTATTGTGCAAGAGTGATATTCTCAATATCAGCAGTAGACCTGTGGAAGCCAACTGTTGTACTACTGAACTGTATCATACTCACAGTATCAATGGCATAGTTGTGCCCACTGACAATAAATGTCTAATTTCTGCAGGTCCCTCTGGTGTAACAGCAAGGCAGCCTATCCATGCTGGTGAGTGTGTAATAACAATACCTTCAATACTCTTGATACTAATAGTAATAATAGGCTGAAGCAGTAGAGCTATGTGTTTGATTGCAGGTGTGTTTGTGTCTGTGTGTTGATATCTCATATACTGAGGAGTGTGCATGTGTGCATGTGTGCCTGTGTGCATGTGCACCTGTGTGCATGTGTGCATGTGCACCTGTGTGCATGTGTGCATGTGCGCATGTGTGCATGTGTGCATGTGTGCATGTGCACCTGTGTGCATGTGTGCATGTGTGCATGTGTGCATGTGCACCTGTGTGCATGTGTGCATGTGTGCATGTGCACCTGTGTGCATGAGTGCATGTGTGCATGTGCACCTGTGTGAATGTGTGCATGTGTGCCTGTGTGTAACAGTGGTGACATTGTGTACACATTGTAAACTGTGTTTCCTGTCTTACTTGCACAGGTTCTGGTGCTGCTCTGGTGTTGTGCAGCAGGGAACCTGAATCAGCTGCCGTGGATAGTGATAATGATGATACCTGTGTAATGGCACAAGGAGGTGTGCCAGGGTCCATCGTTGGTCAGCCAATTGACAGTACATAGCTGTCGACCCCATCAATGTGCACAGTCATCCTGCCAATACATCCTTTGTCACCAATGTCCCTAGGTGATGGACAGGATACAGTGGGCATTGACCAGGGTAATGTGGTATCAGTGGCACATGCATCCCCACACAGCAGCCATGCCCAGGGTCCTGACATGGTACCATGCAGGCAGATGTCCAGGGGTTCTCGTGGGAGCATCCGTGGGCGTACTGCCCCTGTCAGACGTGCCCACAGAGGTCTTTCAACCACAGCTATGTTTCGGGCTGTAATGCAGGCACAGTCACGTATGGAACGGTACACCAGACAGGGTCTGAGGGAGCTGAGAGCATGTCGCACAGCTATGAATGACAGTATGCGTGATGTTGCCGCTGCCATCTGTAATTTCACTGAGGTCATTGACAGACATTGGGGGGACACATTAGATCTGTTCCACAACTACATGTCCATAAGCAAGGGCAATGGTGGATGGTTGAGGCGTCGACGTGGGCGTATGCCAGCAACAGCAGCAGCTGGCAGTCGTTGCGGATGACAATAAGCCCACGGCCACTCCCATAGTGCCAGCAGCAGCCCCAGCAATGCTGGGTCTTTGCTGTCATCAGACCACCCCAGGAGACCACGTGCACGTGGCTCTGGACAGTCCCAGCAGGGACCTGTCTCCAGTCACCAACCACCTGCTTCTGATGACAGTACCCAGTCTGGCTTAGTACCTGATACGGTCCGTAGCACCCCTGCCAGGCACAGGTACCGTGTCTGTGGCCAGAGACAGTGATCTGTATGACCTGGTAGGTACAGTCTGTGGCTGTCCACAAACACCTGTATATGGCAGCCATGAGGTGGAACTGTGTGCATGCATACACACATGCAAATTGATAACACCTAGGGCTACCGCATACACGCACACACTGCATCAACATTGCCCCATCTTGTACTGCTGTCCCTCACCAACACACACACACAGACATGTCAATTGGTTGTATCAGTGGCAGACTCAGGCATACCAAGTACACACCCTGTGCATATGATGAAACTGTGCCACCTCCTGCAATCTGTAACATTGGTGCAGGAACAGGTTAACATGGTGCTGATGCACAGGGTGAGTACATAGAAGCGTAGTAATAGTATCATGTTGTCAACAGTACAGTGTAATGATATCATTGTGGGTATATCCCAGCATGCCTGATGCAGTAACAGTATGATTGTCATTGTATTGTTTTGGACACCCGTAGTAATTACCATAGTGTAATGTCTGCACATCTTTGCATACTGGTGGTGAGGCTGTCAACAGAAGGCCACCTACATAGGTAGCACAGGGGATAAGAAAATGTAAGTATTGATACTCAATGATGGACATGTCAACTGCAAGTTGCATGCTGTCCACACTCGACTCTGCAATGAGGATGTTTGAGGATGTTGATTTCTGTGCAGTAATACACAACAGGTTCAAGACTCACAAGAGCACCCTAGCACTACAAGTTCACACCTCATACCATGCATGACAGCCCCAAAACACAGAACTAACTATGACAGGAGGGAGAGTCTCCATACATGTCAAGGATACTGTGGTGCCAGGACAGGTAGCATACATCCTACTATGTTTGGAACTGCTGAGTGAGGGCTCAGTGTCTGTTATTCAAAATGTGTATTAGTTCAGCTATGTGCACTTGGGTTTCAGGCCAGTTATTCTACATTATGAAGGTACATGGTCTGTACACTTGTGGGAGGTGAGGCTGGACCCTGTCTGTCTGACCTGTGAATTTCTGGGTACAGGCTTATAGTGCCTGCATATTTGCACTGTTACCTACTGGAAGTCATACACCTTGTTTGTTGTAGCATAGTCTAGGTCCAGGCCTGCTGACTGTAGCTTTGTTTGTATGCATGTTTGCTTGTTATTTCCCTGAAACACTGATTCCACCTGCAATGCAGATTTACAGCACCTCTGTGGATCCCTAGTGACATCTGTATTGCTTACTGTACTGATGTCCATGTCTCACTTGACAGAATGTCTGTTTGTCCTGTTTGCATGTAAGTTGCCTGTAACACATTGCATATGACTTACCTGGCATTTGCTCACAAAAGCATTTATATATACCAGCACTAACAAATCAGAAGCACTACACCCTCACATACTCACATTGAGTACCTTGTTACCCATTGGCCCTATGTGTTGTTAATTATTATGGGATTCACAATACTATGGTAGCATGTGCAAAGGTCACTTATCAATCTCCTCTATGGTCCAGTTGGTGAATCTGTGAGTCAAGTGGCAATGTTACAGTGGCCTCATGTACACAGACAACCCTCTCCCCTTCCCATAAACTTTCAACACATGTGAGAGATGCAACCACATAGCCAAACTGGGGGCTAAGCTCTCTTAACTCACTACTGGCATAACCTGTCAGGTGGAGTGATACTACAGTGAATACAATACCAGTCTCACATAGACCTACCACGACAGCAATCCAAACACACAAACACACAGGAACATTCTTGGAGTCTCAGAATAGCATCCTGCCTGAGCAGCAGACACCTGCGAAGCAGACACACAAGCAAACGTTACGCCAGAACAGAGCACATGCAACACATAGCTCACAAAGCCTGTGTGCCAAACAGTCACAGCCCGTACGGCTTAACAACACACCTGCTACAGTTGTAATAGGTACCTCTATCGTCAGGTACACTGAGGTCCCGCTCACCTGGCTGAACAAGGAGAAGGTCACGGTGAGATGCCTGTCGGGCACTATGATCCACCACATAACACAAGCATACAGGTCACTCCAAGGCATGTACAAATATGACTCAGTCATTGTCCGTGCCAGTGTGAATAACCTGTGATGTACCTTCCTGGACTACATGATAGGGGACATAGAGGGGCTCTCTGAGCATGTGGCACAGGCTGGTATGATCCTGACCTTGAGTAGCATCGTACCCTCACCAAGAATGCTGCCACAATATGTAGACGGGATGATCAATTTCTACAATTGGCTTATGTTTCGGTGACATTCAAAGGGGATCCAATGCCTGTCAGCGTGGGATTACATGCTAGACAAGCCATGTTGCTTTGCTAGGGACAGCTTGCACCTGTCACCCATGGGCCATTGTATATTGGCAAAGGCTCTTGCTACACACATAGTGACTTTTTTATGGAAGGCTCAAATTACATAGCCACCTACACATGTATCACACGGGATAGGACACTAATAGTAATGCTACTCAACGCCAGCAATGTAAACCTCAAGGTGCATGCACTGGAAACTGTCCTTAGCATGGAGAACAGCAATATCTGTGCAGTAACAGAATCCTGGTACAAGGCTCCCAGGTGCACCCCATCACTGCCAGGTCATACCTCATACCATGCTTGTCATCTCCTAAATATGCACCAAACCAGAACAGGGGGGAAGTATCCAAAGGCACCACAGATACACACACTTCCAGGTTGGTGGCACAGCACAAAGCATCAGAGCCTACCCATGTGCAACTAACAGTGGGTTAGACTGCCTTCAGGTTCATAGCCTGGCACACACCACCCTCCCATACCCAGGAAACCCACTTGGCCTTCCTGACAACACTGGGAATATGACGGTCTCTACAAACACCATTATATGGGTGGACTGCAACTACCCAAACATAGAGTGTGAGCATTACTCTAGCTCCAAGACCCTAGCGGAAAGCTTCCTAGCATTTATTCACTGAATTGCTATGGAACAAGTTGTTACCACTCTCACAAGAGGTGAAAATATGCTGCACCTGTTCATCAACAACATGTGGACTATATGCAACAGACCAGACGTGTATCCCTCGCTGGTAGGATGACACCATATACAACTCACACTGTATATTCACATACCACATGCAGCCCCTGCACAGAACACCACAGTCATAAAGTTGTCTAATGCAAATTCCATGTATTCACATGAGGCAGGCTTCAGACATGGGAACTATTGAAGGTCACAGGTACATATGTGTATGTGGCACACACATACATCATGTGTGCATTGACATTACTGATATAATCTATGTCGTGCAATATTGGGAACAACACCCCACACACATGGACAAACTGTGTGACAAAAACACACATGGCGTTTGTAGGATACAAACCCCTATCTAACTGTGTTATGACACTTGTGAGAGGCGCAGTAGCAGAGCTCGCTATTTGCATTACTGGGAAGCTTGCTTTCTCCTGCTGTACTTATAGGGTGCTGACATCATCAGTGTTTAGACAGTGGAATATGCAGCATGTGGTGTGTTGTACTACTTGCCAAAAGGGACATTTCTCTTACACATAGAATTGCACACTCCCTACTCCCCCCCACATTCACACATACACACACTGAGCACTTGCAGGATTCAAATCCCTACCTAACAATGTTATGACACTTATGAAAGACGCAATAACAGAGCGTGCTATTTGCATTACTGGGAAGCTTGTTTTCTCCTGCTGACATCATCAGTGTTTAGACAGTGGAATATGCAGCATGTGGTGTGTTATACTAGTTGCCAAAAGGGACATTTTTCTTTCACATAGAATTGCACAACCCCTACTCTCCCCCCACATTCACACATACAAACATACACACACACACTGAGCACTTGCAGGATTCAAACCCCTACTTAACTATGTTATGACACTTGTGAGAGATGCAGTAGCAGAGCGCGCTATTTGCATTACTGGGAGGCTTGCTTTCTCCTGCTGTACTTATAGGGTGCTGACATCATCAGTGTTTAGACAGTGGAATATGCAGCATGTGGTGTGTTGTACTAGTTGCCAAAAGGGACATTTCTCTTACACATAGAATTGCACACTCCCTACTGCCCCCCCACAGTCACACACTGAGCACTTGCAGGATTCAAACCCCTACCTTACTATGTTATGACACTTGTAGGAGATGCAGTAGCAGAGCGCACCATTCAAATTGCTGGGTAGCATCTGTGCTCCTGACATATGTATAGTGTGCTGACATCATTATTTATGAAGAGGTATGTACATCTGTACATACCTCTTCATAAATAATGATGTCATCACATTTGGGGGAGAGCATATATATGCATTAACTTTGCAGAGGCACAGTGGCCTAGTGTACTGCGGAGGCAGATGCCAAATACACTGTGAATAGCCTTCTGTATTCCCTAGGGACAACAGCCTAGCATTGAACTCTATGGCCATATGTTTACCTGTCAGATGCAAGTATCTGTTGCTCATAAACTGTTTGTGGGTCTTTATTGCCATAGCTTTCCCTATCTCTATGAACAACTTGTGTACTGTGGCAGATATTTGCATATGACTGGGATCCACTACTTTACTTATGTCTCTGTTGTAATTTCACTGTGTGCACTGGGCAGATTTCTGTATTGTGGGAGGTTCCTGTGTTAACACATACAAATGCCAGATATGTGTGTGCAACTGCTGAACTGTGACATGGCCTAAGTGTGTGAGCATGCCCAGTTCACAGTTTATTTGGCTTATTGACTGACACGTCTCATTTATCTAAGTGTGCGAGCATGCCCAGTGTGAACTTTCCATATGTTGAGATCTGTGGTCCACCACATTTGTGTTTGTGTGTGGACTTCATCTATATTTCACATGTACAGTTGAGTGTTGGACATCAGGTTGTGTTCTTACTGCCCAACTGCTCTGTGTCTGAACCTGACAGGCATTATGCTGTGCCTGCAGGGTTGCCATGGGATAGTTTGCATACAGTTGTCAACATCCTTTCATACTGAACAAACAGTGTATTGTCGTACAGTGTACTGGTTCAGTACTTTCACTGTGGTGGACAGTATCATCGGTTTCAATCCTATCACTGCTTGTAATACTTATAGTGAGCACACCAGACTGGTTGAGGGCCAGTTGTGCAGATATGACCATGTTGCTTTTTGTTCAGATATGGACAACATAGAACAAGATTGTCCGACATTGTTAATGTATTCCACAACTTGTGTGGACAGTGACAAACAATGGCCATGTGCCCTAGGCCATTTGTAATGCTAGCTAGAAAGTGTTTGTCCTTCAACACACATATTTACTGGTGTTTGCCATGCCATATGTCAAGGTTAGTGTGCTGTGCCTCTGTCTACCCGTGACATACAGGTGATATCCAGGGTACACCTACCATCTCCCATTCAGTCATCATGATTCCTCTGGATGACAGTCAATGAGGGACTCCTTGGATAACCTGTACTGGGAGTTTAGTCATGAGTGGAGTGAGCTTCTGGGTTATGGACCAATTGGTACAGCATGTCCTGTTTATGTCTGTGCTGGGGTTCAGGCCTGTCATGTGCATAGGTCACCAGCATTCAGATTTTACATGGTGCCAAATGTCCACTGATTCCAGCTTGGTCATGGCTTTATACATCAGGCACAGATCACCTCTAGCCAGGCGGTATGGCACTGTGTGGAGCTGCAGTTTGTTTAATCAGGCAACACATGGCATCTGTTACAGCTTTGAGATCCTCCTGGTGGGGTATTTGTGGGGTCTTTCCAGTTGATGCAGGTGTCTGCTAAGGTACATCCCACAAGGGCCATTGTACGCAATTGTGAGGCTGCTGATGGATGACTGGAGAGGCACAATGACCTACCCTGACCTAGCTGTGCTTACCTTCATGATTAGGTGGGTATATGGTATGTTTCTGTAACCACTACAGACACATGGTTGTCACATGTAGGATATCTATCACCTTGTGTCCCCAGGTCTCTTATTGCTCCTGATGTACTTAATGGGTTAACACCTATGTGGTAATTTGTGGCCACGTACTGTGTTTCCACAGGGGATGACTATACACTAGTCTGCATTTTGCTTGTTGACATGGCTGTGGCACCACTTGTCTGTTTCTATGTGTGCCTTTTGTAGGATGCTTGTGTCAGCTGGAGGGTCCGACATGGTGGGCAGTTTATAGTCATCTGCGAACCTGTTCAGACACAGTCCTTCCATGTTGGCCTGTACCTATGTGACATATATACCATACAAGAGAGGTCCCAGGACCGTGGCTTGTGGGATGCCAGTTGTACCTGGTTTGTAGTCTGACATGGCTGCAGCATTTCTGACCAGGTCAGTTCTGTCCTTGAGCTGGTTTGCAACCCATCTACTTGGATAGGGGTTTATAGTTAGGCTGGTGAGCTTATCTGTACTGAACAACTGGGGTATTGTATGGAAGGGTTTAGCAAGGTCCAGATAGGCTGTGTGAACCACATTACCCTCATCAATGGCCTTGGTGTGTGTTTCACATGTGTCAGACATGTTTAAGGGGCAGGATCTGCCCTATGAAAGCCACACTGGGTAGGGTCCAATGTCTGTAGGTACCCAATCTCGTTATTCCTGGGGTCCATGATCATCCTCTCCATTACTTTGCCAACCTAGATAGTCGGGGTTGAGGGGTGATAGTTTGCAGTATCCATTCAGGCACCATCTTTGTGGTGAGGGACCACTCTTGCTGTACACTGCTCTTTGGGTACATATCCTGTGGTAAGACTGAGAGTGAGCAGTAGTGCTATTTGGTGTTCCATTCTTCTTACAGTTCTTGTTGGACACAACCCAGGACACCATCTGGTACCATTGATGCTGTGTGGTTTGCTTTGTAGATGCTGGCTGTTACCTCAGCATCTGCAATGTCAGGGGGCCAGCACTCTGCTGGGATAGATATTTGGCAGTTTGGTGCTGGTGGGGACTTTGCAAAGAATCTGTTATGTTGGATGTTGGCAATGTGTGTGGGTTTGGTGTATTGTTTGTGATATTTGAGTACTGCAGAGCATATCTGTGGATTATCACCATGGTTCCTACCATCAGGTAGGACAGCTGTGTGATTATCCTTTGTGTCCTGCACAATTTGTATCATCATAGGTTCATAGGTTCTTACTAGGCTATCTGCCCTGGCCATGTTTGAGCATAGACAGACTGTGTGTGGCTTTCGACACCCCTTGCAATGTGCATATTATGCCCATTTATGGTTTACTTTACTAGATGTGACACAGAGATGGCCCCCAGTGTGCACCTACTATCTCCCATGCACTTGACCGGATTTCTCTTGTTGAGTAAGAGTGTGGAGCTCAGCCTATCATGGACTGGGATTCTGTTCCAGAGTGTAAGGAGCCTTTGGGTTATGACTCTGTCCCTCCAGCACATCCTATTTATCTATGTGTGGAGGTTCAGATATCTCACTGTGGTGTCTCTGCTGGAGTTGGAGTTTCTGCAGTGGAGCATGTCCATTCATTCTGGATTGGACATGGCCTTGTACATCAGGCATACATCGCCTCTGACTGGGCAGTATGCATGTGAATTGGGCTGTGGTTTCTTCAGCCAGGCAGCAGATGACAAATGTTTGGACCCTTTATCTTCTTGGTGAGGTACGTTTGGGGTCTTTCTAACTGCTGCAGGTGTCAGGTAAGGTACATCCAAAATGGGGCATTGTTCTCAAGTATGGGCCTTATAAGAGAAGAGTATGGGGGCACAGTGACCTCTCTTGACCTACATGTGCATCCTTTCATATTAAGGTGGGCAATATAGCAGGTCTTCCTGGCCACCTTGGCAATGTGAGTGTCACATGATGGGTTACTGTCCACTTGTGTCCCTAGGTCCCTGATTACCTCTTCTGTACATAATGGATTACCACCTATGTCATACTTTGTGTGTGCCTTGTTTGGTATTTGGTGAGACATTCATACTGTGCAGTGTCTTCAGGAAGGCTGGCTGGGGTTCCTGGGTTTGGGAGGGTGGTCTGTATCAGGCTGCAAACAGGGACGCAGTCTGAGCCACTGTTACTTGCCCGTGGATAGTCCATGCTGCTTCTTGCTGTGGTACCAACCTGGGGGTGTGGTTATCCTTGACAATTATTGATAGCCACACTCCTATTGTAGTTTGTTCCATGTTTTGGGGCTGTAGAGCATGGTATAAGGCATAACCTGGTAGTATTAGGGTGCTCTTTTGAGCCTTGACCCAGGTTTCTGTTACAGAACAGATATTACCATTCTCCATGCTGTGGTGGATTTGGTCTGCATGCATCTTGCAGTTTAGACTTCTGGCATTGGGTAGCATTACGTCCAGGTTGTTATCCCTTGTGCTACCTATGGTGGTGGGTTTGTGTTTCCAGCCTTACCTATTCAAGGCACAGTGGGGGTGACAACAGCCTTTGCCAGTATCCACACAGCCAGGTGTGCTGGGTGCGTGCCATCCCTAGCAGGTGGAGCATCATGTCTTGCTCGGCATGTCATCCCAGGCTGTCAGCCATTTGTTCCCCTTTAACTAACAGCAATACTTCAGCCATTTATTGTACTTGATCTTGTTGTCTTCATAGTGTGGCATCATGCTTGGTGAGGGTGAGATGTTAGGCAGGTTCATCATGTTTGCATATACTAGATGGTGTTACATTGCTTAACACATGGCAATCATGCCTCAGGTGGTGCTGCAGGGCTGCCTATGTCGGATGCACATACTACACTCCCTGTACATGTTTGAAAGCAGGTTGTGTCATGTTAGGCATCCCTTTTACTATATGAGTGAGTCAGAGAGGGGTATCATTCCCAGGGTTCCTACTGAGCCAGTGTATGTGCTATGCATTGCCTCTTTGCCAAGGCCAGGGCATACTGGGCACGCCTCCTTCTGCCTACTGGGGCAGGCTCAGGTTGTTCCTCCTCCGAGTTATGCTCTGCCTGTGATGGCCTTGGCAATGGTTGGGGGCTGTTTGTCCCGGCCCTATGCTGGTCCTGCTGCAGCTGTTTTCGCAGAATCATATTATGTAGCATAGCACATACCATGACAATTTGGGTACATGTAGTTGGTGAGTACTGCAAGGCTCCACCAGATGTGTCCAGGCATCGGAACCATGACTTGAGCAGCCCAAACACACGCTCTATTACATTTTGTGTTTGTGCGTGTGCCTCATTATGGCGTAATTGTTCAGGTGTGTGTGCGTTTCTGATGGGTGTCATCAGCCACGGCTCCAGTGCATATCCAGCATCCCCCACTAAGTGACCATGTGGGATGTCCCCATTGGAAAATGTCTGGTACAGCTGCGTCAGATGCCAGATATGGGAATCATGGTAGCTTCCAGCGCAGCCAGCACACACATTTGTTATTATGCCCTGGGCATCACACATGACCTGGCAGTTGATGGAGGGGAAGCACTTGCGGTTAATGTAGGCCCTACCCCGCTCACCAGATGGTGCCTTGATGCATATATGTGTGCAGTCTATTGCACTCACTACCTCAGGGTATTCCACTATTTGCTAGAAGAGTCGCATATTGCTGGCCAATGCCTCATGGGAATTGGGGAAATATACATTATCTCTGACATGTGCCGACATGGCATCCAGGAACTGGTGCAGTACCCTGGATGCTGATGCCTGTGAGATCCCCATCATATCACCAGTTGGTCTCTGGAAGGTACCTGTTGCTAGTATTCCTAGGCCAACACATACCTTGGTTTCCACTTGGATGGGTTCCCCTCTGTTGGTTCTGTGTGTGGCCTGCACAGCTCAACAATTTGCTGCAGGAGGTGTCTGTCCACTCTATAGCTCTCCACTATCTCCAGCTCATGTAACCCCTGGTAGGTGACCCTGGGCCTGTACACTCTTCTCCATCTCCTCACTGTGGGTTGTCTGGCAGCATTTGCATTGTCACCACCCTCAGAAAGTCTCCTATGTCTCCTTATAACAGCTATGGCAGCCCCTAGCATGTTTGGTCTGAGTGCAGCTTTTTCAGTTTTCACTTCTAATAGCTTACTCCTGTCTTGCAGTGTCTCTTGAGAGAAACACATACTGCAATGCTGTTTGCAGTGTTTTAAGTGCTGGGCTGGACTAATATTCTGCCTGTGTAATTGCCTGCTTCTAATAGTTTTCACCTGCTAGCTCTATCAGTATTCCCTGCTAGCTTCCTACTATTTCTTCTGCTTCCTTTTTCCTCTCTGTTTCCTCAGGGGGGAGCAGCGTGCATACCAGTGGAAACACGCTCACAGTGGCTACCATGCTCACACACATGCTTACACGGACTAGAATCTGCTTATTCAGGTTAAAACGCGTGCACACCAGTGCAAACAGGTTTACAGATCTTTAAACAGGCTCCTACATGCTTACTCTGCCTTACACGTGCACTCTCACGCTTACACGCGTGCACTCTGTCTTACTCGCGCCTCCCAGCGTGCATGCACAGCAAGAAACTTTGGTGTTAGCCACAGTGTACACCTTCCATTTCTTGACTTTCCCATGCTTATCAGTTGACACTCCTCTTTCTATGCTGTGTGACTGACATCTTTCACATACCACTTTGCTCCAATGAGCTTGATTTCTTTCTAACATTCCCCCCTGTGATGTCACCTATCTCCTACTCTGTTACTCCCCCTTATCTAACTCTTACACTACACGGAATGTGCTCATTTGCTATGTGACAGTGAGATTCACTATCCTACCACTCATTTACATAGGATTGCCTACTAATGCTTAGTTACGTGTCTTACACTCAGCTTCCCCCCTTAGCAACCACTAAACGGTGGCCATGTTGTTTTCGGTCTGCTAGTCCCTGCATTGTAAATCCATGCATTGCATAAAACCCACATTTGTGGGTTTAAAACCTTTATTTTTATGTTTTATATAGCGCAGCCCGTTTGCGTGGGGCTGTGCTGCGTTTAAACCTCGCCGATCGCCGAAAAAAAATATTATTTTATTTTCATGTTTGCGTCGGGTTACCATGCCAATGGCCACATATTTGGCCATTGGCATGCTGCCTGACACATATGCACACTTTATTTGGAGCTGACATGGCTCCATTGTGTTATTTGCAGAAACGTACTCAGTTGTCAACTGAGTACATTTCTGCACCTAACACGACTCTTACATGGGCTGGTTTCAGCTTCGTGGATCGCTAATCTACCTCATTTGCATGCCTTTCGGCTGCAAGTGAGGTAATTAGCATATCCACGCCCTACCCGTGTAAGAGACGTTTTAGCTGGTCTCTTACATGGTATTTCGGGCTGTTCCTGGATCGCTATGGCTGCATGGAGTCTTACACGACTCTTAGACTCCGTGCAAGCCATCGTGAATCCTGCCCATTATTTTGCAGATTAGCTTATGAATCCTGGCAGTTAATTGATTAGATTCATTTGAAATTTGACAAATGAGCCACAAGCTACATTTAATTGCAAAATTCTATGTGTGATGGTCAAAAGAAGTAAAACCAGTATAACTTGAAATCCATAGTGACAATTCCCAATTCCTTTGGTTAACAACATTCTTTTAAGTTGAGGAGACTGTCCAATGAGCAGCAGCTATTCCCAAGGAACATACTGGCATAAATAGGTAAGGCCTTCCCCGTGCTGAAACATTTTAGATGTACATTTGTATGGAAAGGGAATGTTCATTTAACAGTTAAAAGAAAATTATAATTTTGTTTAAGTGTACGGATTAATTACATTAATGTGGAAATCTGATTCCTGCTATTACTAAATAAGTGACGTGCGTCTGGAGTGTTTCTCCCCAGGCCTCCTCTGAAAATGGGCTCTGTCTCAGTCAGATTTTCCTGGTAAAGAAATGTTAAAAAGGAAAAAAAAATGTGGGGGTTACACATAACTGAAAAAAAAAAAAAAAAAAAAAAAAAAAGATGCAAAACAAAAAAATCTATTGTCAAATAATCTCTTGGTCCAGGTTTCTATGTGCGTATTAGAGCTAACTTTAATGAATAAACTGATGGATGACTGTACTACACAGAATTTTCCTCAGCTCGATCTTCAAAGAGCCATGCTATTTTCCATGTTACAGCTTTGTCTTGTTCTCCTCCCCCAATGTGCAAATGTAAGAACAATCATTTGAAAATGCCACTGTTTCAGTTTAAAAATTATTTTGTAAGGCGACATTATACCATGGTCTGATTCTTGGAAACACTGATGCTATTTTTTCCACAAGTTACTAGGGCAACCTGCACCTGTCTGCATGCAGTGTGTGAAAGATTCTGTAGTTAATATGTCAAAGTATGTCAAAGGAAGAAGTGGGGAAGAACCAACCGATACTATGAATTTATGTTACACTAAATTCTGCATGACTGAACAGAGACTAAAGTGTTATAGGCTGAACAGTAGTGAACTAAAGGCTGTAGTAGAGGAAGGAGTGACTTTACAAAACAGAAACAATAGAAATAAGGAGGGCACTCGAAATTATAATTTTGGCATCTGGTATTAATATTTGACAGAGAAGAGAGAAAAAAAAATGCTCTGCTGGTCCACTGCCTGAAACTGTGGAACACATAGTTAATGTTATACCTACGTTGGTCAAGAGAAAGGTATTGCAATACCTCTGTGATAAAGAGACAAAGGGGAGACATTGTTATATTACAGACCATGTAAACAGACTTAGCTCTTTGATTATTAATTTATATAGGTGGTTCTCATATGTGAATTTAAATCTACTTGGAAAGAAATATGAAAGACACAAAATCAACTTTAAAAATACTTTATCACCAATCACATTACAGCTATACATATTGTGTGCTTTTAGTTTCATTGTAATATACACCTAGGCTGCAGTTAGTACTGAGATCATTTTTGAAAGCATTTACTGGAGAAATTTCCTGAGCTCAGTGACAAATGAAGTCAGCTGGGACCCTGATATATGCTTGCAGAGAATTCCAAAGGCAAAGGGGATAAGGAAAACACAAGAAATTATATTCTGTATTATTGTCTGACAGAGACAGAAAAAAGAAAAAAAATATTCTGCTGGTCCATTGCTGTGCATGAGAGCTTAGTTTTTATGGTTTCTGCTTCACAACTTCAAGGCCTAAGTTTCAGTGCAGTCTTTGAGTTATTAACTGTAAGGACTTTCTATGTCATCCTCATTTGCACATAATGTAATCTAGTACTCACATTTCATTGTAACGTTGTATTGGTACTCATACATGTCCACATATGTACTGCACTTACCACAGATCTTGGTCATGGTTGAAAGATTATAGTAAAGAATTATTTCACTTTCTGGGATAATAAACATATTAAATTAAAACCTTAACAGAGGACAGCAAAAAAAAAAAAATGGTTGGGTGTTGGCAGAGTGGTAAAGGTGTTCATCTCACAGATGCAAGGTACAGAGTTTGATTCTTAACTTTGCAAGGAACTTAGCTAGACTTAAAATGGCCTGCAAGGGCAGTTAGGCTAGTACTCACCTATATGTATGTGTATATATGTATATGGGTCTACTGCAAATGGTCGAATTCCCACAATCTCTAACTTCATATGGCCGACCCCATATGATCAAGTTTGTGAAACTCGACCGGACTGCATGGAAATCTGCATACAGCACATAATGGGAATATTTCCCATTACTGCACTGTACTGCGATCTCGGAGTTGGTATATTTAAGGTGGGTGTGGGGGTGCAGCCCACCACATGTGGGGTGCAAGGGGACTTGCCCCCCTTCAAAATACTGATTTTATCAGTATTTCTTTTGTTTTTTGCTGGTTCAGAAAACTGGCTTTCGGTACAATGCACTTTTGCAGTAGTGCAGTTTCGCTCTTATGGGAGTCAATGTTGCTTGTTCAAGATTTTGGGATTTCAAGCAAGCAACATAGACCCATATATATATATATATATATATATATATATATATATATATATATATATATTTTTTTTTTTTTTTGTGTGTCTTTCGGCTTTTCCTGGTTAGGGGTTGCCACAGTGGAACTCCGGTCCGCTAATGATTGGCAGTTGATTTTTACGTACCGGCTTGCCAGGCCTGACGCACAACCTTCAACGAAGGTATGCCCATTCACGCATGCCTCCACGCAGAAGACACTCTAGCTGAGAATCGAACTGGACAGCGTCTTACTGTGAGGCGACAACGCTACCGCAGCACCACCACCGTGGGTGTATATATATATATATATATATATATATATATATATATATATATATATATATATATATATATATATATGTTCATAGGTTCATAGGTAGGTACTAGGTTATCTGCCCGAAGGCATTTATAAGCCTAGCCAGAATGTGTTGGCTTTCTCCACCTCCTTAGATTAGTTCCCTGTGCCTCTGTCCAGCCACTGAAGTGATCCCCGGGGTAAACTTTCTGTTTCCCATCCACTCGTCAAGGTTTTTTTTGAAGATTGTTAGCGAGGAGCTCTGCCTAATGTAGATTGGAATCTTGTTCCAAAGCATGGGAAGTCTCTGGGACAGGAATCTATCCCTCCAGCACATCCTATTTATTGTTGTGGTGAGGTTTAGATCCCTAGAGCATGTGGCTCGAGGGGATAAGATTTTCTTTAGGTGGAGCATGTCCATCAATTCTGGGTTGGACATGGCCTTGTATGGCAGGCAGAGATCACCTCTGAGTAGGCGGTATGCAACTGAGTACAGCTGGAGTTTCTTCAATTGAGCTGCATAAAGCATCTGTTTGAGGCCAGTGACCCGCTTGGTGAGGTACTTCTGTGGTCTTTCCAGCTGTTGCAGGTGTATTGTAAGGTACATCCCAAATGGGGCGTTGAACTCTATGATGGGTCTGATGAGTGATGGGTAGAGGGGCACAATGACCTCTTTTGATCTGGATGTGAACATTAGGTGGGCCACGTAGAAGGATTTTCTAACCACTTTGGCAATGTGATTATCAAAGTTGAGATTACTATCTACTTGGGTCCCCAGATCCTTTATTATGTCTTCCATATTTAGGGGACTACCACCTATGTGGTAGTTTGTGGGTATTTTGTTTTTTCCAAAGGGGATGACTATGCACTTTTTTGCATTTAGCTTGAGGCCATGATTTTGACACCAAGCATCCATCTCAGTGAGACCCTTTTGGAGGATGTCTGTGTCAGCCAGAGAGTCAATTATAGCCTCTAGTTTGCAGTTGTCTGTGAACTTGGTCAGCCATAGTCCTCCTGTGTTTACCTGTACCTCTGAGAAGTATATGCCAAACAGGAGGGGTCCTAGGACTGAGCCCTGGGGAACGCCACTTGTAACCAGTTTAGAGTCAGACATAGCTCCCACAAATCTCATGTGGGTTCTGTCCATAAGCCAGTTGGCAACCCATCTTGTGATGTAGGGGTTTATGTTCAGGCTGGTGAGCTTGTCTATAATACCAGAATGGGGAATGGTGTTGAAGGCCTTAGTGAGGTCTAGGTAGCTGTGTGTACCACCTTTCCCTCATCTATATCCTTGGTAACTGTCTCAAAGAAGTCCACCAGGTTTAGGAGACATGATATGCCCTTAACAAAGCCGAACTGGGTAGGGTCCAGTGTTTGGAGGTTCCCAATGTCTCTGTTAATGAGTTCCATGATGATGCGCTCCTTAGCCTTGCAGACCAAGCTAGTCAGGCTTATAGGGAAAAAGTTCCCGGGGTCTGTTGTGGCTCCACCTTTGTGGTGCAGAATAACCGTTGCTGTGCGCCACTCTATGGGTACCTAGCCTGTGGAGTGGCTGAGTTTGAACAGTGTGTTTAGGTGAGGGATTAGTTCATCTTTCAGCTCATGTAGGATGCAGCCTGGGACACCGTCCAGTCTCATTGATGCTGTGATTTTGGCTTTGGAGAGGGCTGTTTTAACCTGAGTGTCTGTGATTTCAGGGACTCTACATTCTTCTGGTATGGATATGGGCCCTTTTGGGGGTGAGATGGGAGTGAATTTTGCACTGAATCTGTCTGCCAGGATGTTGGCAATATCGGTCGTTTCAATGTATTTTGTGCCATTCTGCACTAACTCTAAGCAGATCTGAGCATTGCCACTTAGATTCTTGACATAGCTAAAGAATGCCTTGTGGTTATCTTTGGAGTCCTTGGCAATTTTTCTTTCAAAGCTCACCTTGGATGATTTTATGAGGGATCGTATTTTCTTGCTGATACTGATCAGAGATGTCTTCTCTTCTTGGGATTTTACTCTTTTCTGTACTAGTTTCCTCCTTCTATTGTATAGCTTGTTCATGGCAGGAGTCCACCAGACTGGTTTCCTTTTCTTGGAGGAGTGAGTCTTGGTTTTGCTTTGGATGGCATGATCCATGCATTCTTGTAGGTGCCCATAGAATGCATTAGTAAAGGATTTTGCAGCTTGGACAGCGTTATCCTTCAGCATGGGGGCTTTGAAACTTTCCACCCCGGTCTTAAGTAACGTGAAGTTTGCTTTTGAAAAGTTTTTCATGGTGGTTTCCTTGTCCAGGGGTGGGGGCGGAATGTGGATATCCAAAGTGATTTGTTTATGGTCAGATCTAACCAGCGAGGGGTTGAACTCCGGTGTGCAACACCGGTCACCCATGTTGGTGATAACCAGGTCCAATATGTTGTCACCTCTGGTGGGAGTGTTGACCAGTTGAACCATTTGAGTTTATAAATTCTAGGAAATTTTGGGCAAGGGAGTTAGTACTTGAGTAGTTCTCCCAGTTAATGGTTTGATAATTGAAATCTTTATAATATAATATTAGGGTGTTTAGTAGGACCTTTATGTTTCTCAGTGTTTCCAGTAATGCGGAATGGGGGTCGTGGGACATAGTGGGTGATCTGTAGCAAGCTACAATTTGAATTGCAGCTTCAATTTGAATATATATATAAAAACACTCAAATACTTTATATATATCTATATCTATATATCTATATATATATATATATATATATATATATATATATATATATATATATATATATATATAGGTTTATAGGTTCATAGGCTGGTACTAGGCTATCCGCCGTAGTGCCTATACAAGCCTAGCCATAACAATTCCCTGGCTATTTCTTCCCACGATATTTACTTCCCTGGACCCCTGTCTAGCAGGGTGACTGACTTGATCCCCAGGGTAAATTTCCTATCTTCCATCCAAGTGTTAAGGTTCCTTTTGAAGTGGGCCAAAGAGGCACTCTACTTGACATGTATGGGCAGTCTATTCCAGAGTCTGGGGAGTCTCTGGGTCAGGAACCTATCCCTCCAGCATGTTTTGTTCATTGTGATGACAAGGTTTAGATCCCTGGAGTGTGTGGCTCTGAGGGATTGAGATTTCTTAAAGTATAGCATGTGCAACAGCTCTGGGTTTGACATGGCCTTGTATGTTAAGCAGAGATCATCTCTTAGTAGATGATATTCAACAGAGTATAGCTGGCCTCCTTTTTTCTGGATGAAAAACCCATAGTGATGAGGTGTGCCACATAGAAGGATTTCCTGACTGTTGTGGCAATGTGGTTATCGAAGGTGAGACCACTCTCCCCCTGTGTCCCTAAGTCTCTTATCACACTTTCAGTGTTTAGTGTACTGCCACCTATGTGGTAATTTATGGGTACAAGTTTTTTCCCCAAAGGGATTAACTATGCATTTCTTGGCATTGAGCTTGAGCCCATGGCTCTGGTACCAAGCATCTGATTCTGTAAGGCCCTTTTGTAGAATATCCACATCATTTGGGGATTCAATAATGGCTCCCAGTTTGCAGTCATCTGCGAACTTTGTTTGCCAGAGTCCCTTAGTGTTGGCCTGTACTTCAGAGAAGTAGATGCCAAACAAGAGCGGTCTCAGGACTGAACCCTGAGGTACTCCACTTATCACTTGTCTGGAGCTGGACTTGGATTCAGCTACTTTTACAGTGTGGGTTCTATCAGTAAGCCAGTTGGCAAGCCATCAAGTGATGTAACGATCAATGCCCAGCTTATGATTCCAGAGTGAGGGATGGTGTCTAAGGCCTTGGCGAGGTCCAGATAGGCTGTGTGGACTGCCTTACCCTTGTCCACAGCTCTGGAGACTGATTCGAAGATGTCATATACTACATATATATATATATATATATATATATATATTTTTTATATGTATATATATATATATATATATATATATATATATATATATATATATTTTTTATATGTATATATATATATATATATATATATATATATATATATATATATATATATAGATATATACATACATACATACATATATATACACACACACACACTTATAAACCTGGTATGATAGCACTTAGTTTATGTTTATATTGTAGGTTAAAACAGAGACTGAGACAGATTTGAAGGGAGAGTATGGAATAAGTATTACTATTACAAAAAGCCAAGGATACCTGGCTTCATGGTGTGGAGGGATGCCTATTACCAAGATAACCTGAGTCTGGGAAGCAGCACAGGTACTGCAGAGGCCAGTAGGAGAGGACAGGCATGAGTGTCTGATGCTAGAGAACTCATTGGTGATAGGCAGTGATCTTGGCTGACTCTTCCACCATCAGCGAGTGCACACTTGTATGCTTTTAGACAGTTAAAGGTGCAAGACAGGAGGATGTGGGTTTGACAGCACTGTGTCAATAGCAGCAGCCCTGATTGACATGCATGTGGAAACACACATATACATGGGAAAGCATGGCAGTCCCTTTAATTTTGTGACTGACCACATCAGCCATCCAGAGGTTGTGTTAGGGCAAATACAAATGCTCTTATAGCCTGTGGTTGTAGATGGGGCACACATAATTCCATGACTGCCTGGAAGACAAGCTCACTGATAGTGTCTCACAGCTATGCTGAATATACCCAGTACAACGGTATGAATGCACTTACGTTTGGTGGAAGGGGACTTGATAATTGGCAGGCATGGAGACAAGAACTCAGAAAAAATAGCAACCAGTGAAACAGTCTTGAGTGTTAGTGTGTCTGTGAGTGTCAAAGTGTGTGTGTGCATGTGTGTGTGCTTGCAGAAGTTCAAAAATGAGAGAAAGTAGAAATAGGTAACTCTTAAGTCACTAATAGCCATGACATTTTGCAGATGAAGTTGCACTTATTTTGAAGCTTTAGGGATAACAAAATGAATGACCAGTTCAGTTAAAGCGGAGATGGAATTTAGAAGAGTTACAGACCAAGAGGTCAGTATTTTATACTGCTTTGACTGTTGGTGTATGTGTTTCTGAGGCAAGAGACTCACAAATCCATAAAAGCTCTCAGATGTTTATAATATAGTTTAATGTGCAGTCTCAGCACTTGTAAAATAATGCATCTACAGACAACCAGGGTAATAAGCCCTGTAACCTGCCCAATAACCAATACCAAAACTAAAATATTGTAAATTTAATGCTATTCTGCATTAACAGTTAATGATAAGTGACTCCTCTCTATATCCCCTCACTGAATAAAAGTTTCCACTTCTTAAACCTAGATGGAGTTTGTCTATTTCTGCCTTGAAGTTGTTGACCGTTATAGCATATGGGTATAGATAGTGCAACAGAGTGGCATAAAAGTAGCACATGCCCCTCCCTTGTGAAACTATATGTCCCCATGAGTGAACTAGTACTTGGAAAAAATAAAAAGACTCGGTTCATTTTAATGATCTCCATCCTTGGTGCAGAACACAATTCTTCCTGGTCTTCTGGCTGAATACACTAGCACAGTGTGTCTTTTGGAAAGTGCGCTGCAGTGAACATACTTCACTTACATATCAGAAAGGAACTGACAGAGGTGACAGAGGATTAGATATGGATATTGGGCAATTTGGGTGATATTGGGAAAAAGGATAAATGTTTAAGAGGGAGAGTGTGTGTGTGTGTGTGTGTGTGTGTGTGTGTGTGTGTGTGTGTGTGTGTGTGTGTGTGTGTGTACGTGTGTGTGTGTGTGTGTGTGTGTGTGTGTGTGTGTGTGTGTGTGTGTGTGTGTGTGTGTGTGTGTGTGAGTATGTGTGCATTTGCGTAAGTTAATACATATTGTTTTATTACTAAAACACTGTCTGGTTATGTGACTTCCTCATAGTAACAGAGTAGCAAATGCTGGAAGAAAGAATCAAACCCTGTTCCCTTAAATGTAGAAGGGCAGCTCTTATGGAGAGTGGAACCTTAATCCTACAAATTAACTGTCAGAACCTGATTCTCGCTCTCTCTGTTGTTTTTTGCTAAATCACTGAAAAAAAGAGTTGTTTAACACTTAAGGCTCAGAGCTGTTACTGAACTCCTTCCCATAGTCAAATGTGCAGAGTTTGAATCCTCCCACTTCAACTGCCTACTATGAGTAATTCAATCAGACAGCAAGCTTGGGTCACCCATGAAAAGGGATGCTTTGTCCAGTGAATTTGCCTGGTTAACAAATATATAAACATTGTATTCAAAATTTGCTCCCTCCCATTATTTTAGGCTTTGTCCAGAATTTTTGAGCAAAGACGGTGAGAATTATTTGGCTTGTTGCTTGTAAAATGTGTGGCTTTCTGGCAAATTGTTGTGGACTGCAGTGACTAAATAATGACAAGATGTGTGGGCTTCAGAATGCAACTTTCTAAGTGTACAAGAGAAACACAACATATTTTCCTGGTTTGGGGGCTTTGTCTCTTGATTCTTGAGCTAAGAGCTGGAACAGCATGGGGTGCAATGGGATGCATTCTATGGTTCTCATAGCTGTGAGCTGAAATGCACTTTTTAGTCATTATTTATGTATCCATTCATTCATTTTATTGCAAGCACTCATCTGAATATATGAAGTCATGCAAGGGTTGTAACTGATGGTCATATCTATGTACGTGTGCATCCTGCATCCCATTGTAATTATGGAGTAAAGGAAGGATTCAATCACAGTAAGCACTAGCATCATCATATGAACCGTGTTCTTTGTTTATGATTTCTGGTTTCCTTATTCCATTGACTGTTGACAGTGTGTTTATTACTTGGCTGTGAAAAAACTGGACACTATGAATCCTATGAGTTTAATGTTAAGATATTACTTATGAATGCATTTTTATTTAACTTGTTTTTTTTGTAGGCACACAGATGTGACATGCACTGTGTTAGTCTACAACATAGGTTCATAGGTTCATAGGTTCATACTAGGCTATCTGCCCGAGGGCATTTATAAGCCTAGCCCATAGTTTTGTGGCTTACACCACCCCTTTAGTTTGGAGAAACTATGCCCATTATTTTGCTGTGCCTCTGTCGAGCAGTGACACTGAGGTAACCCCTGGGGTGTATCTGCGATCTCCCATCCATTGGTCAAGATTCCTCTTGAACAAGGCCAGCGAGGTGCTCTGCCTCACATAAACCGGGATTTTGTTCCACAGCATAGGGAGTCTTTGGGTGATGAATCTATCCCTCCAGCACGTCCTATTAATAACCGTGTCGAGGTTTAAGTCTCCCGCCCTTGTGGTTCTGAGGGATCTAGATTTTTTGAGATGAAGCATGTTCATCAAATCTGGGTTTGACATGGCCTTGTATGTCAGGCATAGGTCACCTCTGAGCAAGCGGTAAGCAACTGAATATAACTGGAGTTCTTTCAGTCGGGCAGCATAAGACAGATTTTTGAGACCCTTTATCCTTTTGGTGAGGAACTTTTGTGGCCTCTCCAGCTGCTGCAAGTGTCGGGTCAGATACATTCCGAATGGGGCATTGTACTCGATCATTGGTCTGATGAGTGATGAGTATAGGGAGACTATGACTTCCCTTGATCTAGATGTGAATCCCTTCATGATAAGGTGGGCAATGTAGAAGGTCTTCCTAACTACTTTAGCAATATGAGTGTCGAATGAAAGGCTACTGTCAACCTGGGTTCCCAGGTCCCTAATAACTTCTTCTGTGTTCAGGGGATTGCCACCTATATGGTAGCTAGGGGTAACCTTATTTTTCCCGAAGGGTATGACTATGCATTTCTTGGCATTTAACTTTAGGCCATGGCTCTGGCACCAGTTATCCATTTCTGTGAGACCCTTCTGAAGGATATCTGTGTTGGATGTGTTTTCAACTACGGCGCCCAGTTTGCAGTCATCTGCAAACTTTTTCAGCCATAACCCTCCTGTGTTTGCTTGTACTTCAGAAAAGTAGATGCCCAGGACTGAGCCCTGTGGGACACCACTTGTGACAGGCTTTGAGTCTGACATGGCGCCAGCAACTCTGACCCTGTGGGTTCTGTCACTCAGCCAGTTTGCAACCCATCTTGTAATGTATGGGTTTACATTTAAGTTGATGATACCCGAGTGAGGTATTGTATCAAAAGCCTTCGCCAGGTCTAGGTAGGCTGTATGGACTGCCTTTCCCTCGTCAATGGCCTTGGTGACTGTTTCGAAAAAGTCAACCAAGTTTAAAAGGCATGATCTGCCTTTGACAAAGCCAAACTGGGCTGGATCCAAAGTCTGCAAGTTCCCTATGTCTTTATTTATGAGATCCACTATGATCCTCTCCATGGCCTTGCAGATAAGGCTTGTCAAGCTAATGGGACGGTAATTTCCAGGGTCGGTGGAGGCACCACCTTTGTGGAGTGGGACCACAGTCACTGTGCGCCACTCCCTGGGTACGTATCCGGAGGTGAGACTAAGATTAAACAGCTGTCCTAACTGTGGGTTTAATTCCTCGTTGAGTTCATGGAGCACACAGCCGGGGACACCATCAGGTCCCATGGATGCTGTGTTCTTTGCCTTGGAGAGAGCAGTTCTCACCTGGGCGTTAGAGATGTTTGGGGGGCTACAATCATTTGGTATAGATATCTCTCCTTTGGGGGGAGAAGTTTGCACTGAACCTGTCAGCCAGTATGTTGGCAATGTCTGTAGGATCAGTAATCTTCACATCATTTTGAACTAATTCTGAGCATATCTGGGAGTTTCCTCCTAGGTTTCTGACATAGCTAAAGAATGCCTTATGGTTGTCTTTAGAGTCCTTAGCTATTTTTTTCTCAAAATCAGCTTTGGATGATTTTATGAGAGCTCTTAGCTTTTTACTTATAGTGATCAGCGGTGTCTTACCTTTTAAGGATTTTGCTCTATCTTGTAGTAGCTTTCTCCTTTTGTTGTAGAGTTTGTTTATGGCTGGGGTCCACCAGACTGGACGCTTGCCTTTGGTACAAAGAGTCTTTGTTTTGCTTGGGATTGCCTGATCCATGCAGCCCTGCAGGTGCTGGTAGAAGGCATTTGTAAGTGATTCAGCGGTTTGAGTAATGTTAACCGCCGGCTCAGGGGCCTTAAAGGAGACCACACTAGTCTTTAGAAGTGTGAAGTCGGCTTTCGAGAAGTTCTTTACTGTGGTCTTTTTCTTTGGGGGGGGGGGCGGGATGAGGACCTCCAGCGAGATTAGTTTGTGATCAGATCTCACCAGTGAGGGGTATACTTCCGGCGTTGAACATTGTGCTCCCATGTTCGTGATGATGAGATCAAGTATGTTTTCTCCTCTTGTGGGGATGGTGACTAGTTGTTCCATGGCATTTGAGTTTATGAATTCCAGGAACTTTTGGGCTAGAGTGTTTGGGCTTGAGTAGTGTTCCCAGTCTATATTAGGGTAGTTGAAGTCACCTAGTATGATGGTGTTCGGAGATACATTTATCCCCTCCAGTGTTTTCAGGAAGGCCATATGAGGTTCCTGAGTTTGGGAGGGTGGCCTGTAACATGCTACAAATTGCAGAGCAATCTTGCCTATGGTTAATTGCACCTGGATGGTTTCCGATGCATCGTGCGATGCCACCAATCTTGAGGTGTGGGTGTCCTTGATGAATATGGATACCCTCCTCCTTTCTTGGTATTGTCCAGGTTTTGGGGCCAGAACACATGATATGAGGTAAAACCTGATAGTGCTGGGGTGCTCTCAGGAGCCTTGAACCAGGTTTCTGTCACAGCACAGACATCGATGTTCTCCATACTGAGAAGGGCCTCGAGTGCATGCATCTTGAGGTTGAGACTTCTGGCATTGAGCAGCATTACCCTTAGTTTTTTTCTTTGTTTTGTTCTAGGGTGGTAGGTTTAGAATTTGAGCCTTGACTAAAAAGGCACTATGGGGTGGCAAGAGCCTTTGCCAAAATCCAGAATCCCAGGGTGACAAGTGCAAGCCGTCCCTTGAAGCAGCGTGGCTTGTCCAGCATGTCATCCCAGGCAGACAGACATTGGATCCCCTTTGAATGACACCAGAGTTTAAGCCAATTGTTAAAGCTGATCATCTTATCTCTGTATTGTGGCATCATTCTTGGTGAAGGTAGGATACTGCTCAAGGTCAGGGTCATACCTGCTTGGGCTACATAATCAGAGAGCTCCTCTATGTCTCTTTTCATGTAGTCCAAGGAGGTATGTCTCAGGTCGTTAACACCAGCGTGGACAATGATTGAGTCGTACTTGTAGCTGCTGTTGAGAGACCTGAGTGCATGCGTTATGTGGCGGATTCTAGCACCGACAGGCAGCTTACTGTGACCTTCTCCTTACTCAGTCTGGTGAGCGGGACGTCAGTGTGTCTGACTATGGAGTCACCAATGACTAGTGTGTCTGGCATTGTGTTTGGCCTTAAGGGCTGTGAATGCTTGACACTCTGACTGTGTGGTCTATGTGTTGCAGGTGTTGTGTTCTGAGGTGGTAGTTGTTTGGGTGTCTGCTTTGGTGGCCTCTGCTGTTTTGGTAGATTTTTGATCAGAGCCTCCGAGTATGCCTTTGTGTGTTTATGTGTATGATTTGAGGTTGTGATGGTATTATGTGAGACTGGGTCTATAGTGTGTGTGGTTACCTTCTCCTCCTGTCTGGTCATGCCAGTCCTATGTTGAGAGAGCTCAGCCTCCAGTTTGGCCGTATAGTTGCATCTCTACATAAGTATTTGTGTTTTGTGGGAGGAGGAGAGGGTTGTCTGTGTACATGAGGCAATTGTAACATTGCCTCAATATTCCCAGGTTCACCAGCTGAGCAGGAGAGGACATTAGCAACTGATCCCTCGACATGCTAGAAGGAATAGACAGAAAAACTTAAGAAAAGGTTCTGGGGGATGTGGGTGACCGAGAAATGGGGTTTGCTTTTTTGGGGTACTTTCTATAACAAGAGTGCTGTATCGAGGTGATAAGTACTGTAGGTGCAAGTGCTTCGTTATACAGATAGAGAATAGTCTACTTGGGAGTCAAGTAGAGATAATTTATAGTTGTAGGATACACTAAATAGAACAGTAGTATACTTTGAGGAAGGTAGTTTTAAGGGAAAATTTGAAGAGTGGACTTTAGGTAGCCCTAATAGTTTAAATCTGATTAACCGGCGCTGCCCTAGTGTGCACGGTGTGCAACAGTTTGTTAATTCTTTGTGTCAATGAGTAAGGCTTTGAGTTGTTAATGAGCTATTTCCTGTAGTGAAATATTTATTTCCCTCAGCCTTTGTGTATATACAGTGTGACTCTAATCAAGTCACTTTACCAGACAATGCTTCTGGGCTGCCGTCACTAGGCTCACCCAAGCTATTAGCAAATGCATTACACATTTCTTTTTTTGAATTTCTGCACTCTTCAGATAGACACTAATTAGTACTTCATTAGATGATGTTTGACTATGAATCCCATCACATCTATCATAGTTTAAAGGATAGCCAGATATGTAAGCAGTGTCAGTGGCACAGCAGGTACCACACATACCTTTGGGGCAGAAGGATGTGCATTCTATTTCCACACCAGGTAGATGGATTGCTGTCACTGCAGTGCAGCACAAGGACAGAGTTGCATTCCTGAGTGTGTCATTCTTTGGAAGAGATGTTAACTGAGGTCCCATCTGCTTGACTTGGTAGTAGCTCAGGTTTGGAAGAGATGTTAACTGAGGTCCCATCTGCTTGACTTGGTAGTAGCTCAGGTTTGGAAGAGATGTTAACTGAGGTCCCATCTGCTTGACTTGGTAGTAGCTCAGGTTTGGAAGAGATGTTAACTGAGGTCCCATCTGCTTGACTTGGTAGTAGCTCAGGTAAATGTAAAAGATCCCACGGCACCCACTGAAAATAGTAGACGTTCCCCAACTCTCTAGCCAATTCCCCTAGTAGCATACATAACACCTCAGGTTTCTTAAGAAAACAGTCCAGTAGCCTAGTGGGACTAAACTGTTCAACATGGAATAAATACAATTCAATAAAAGTGTGTTTAAAAAGAACCGAAGCTTACTGTAGATCTTGATGACTGTACCTATAAAGACTTTAAAAATTAAAAAATCAAGAGCATGAAAATCCATATGTCTTTAAGGTCATTGGCGTATATCCCATTGGCCTCTACTACAGGAGTTTTAAGAGATTGCACAGTGAAGATTCTATCATGGCTAGGTCTTTCAGTTTTTACTAAATGGTTTGTCTGTGTGATCTTTTTAACTTAATGTAAAACTGATGACAATATTACACGTAATGCCCTCTCAAATCCCTTCCCCATATTGTTAAGTAAGACCAATAAGCCAACAGTCCACTCTAGTGCTTACATGATTTCCCTTTGGAACTGGTACCACTATTGCTTCCCTCCATATATCAGTTACAAAGCAGTGTTATAATGAATTAATGGAAGAAATAAAGAAGGTCTGCACATAGAGAACTGTCATGATGTTTGTAGAGAAGCCATTTGACCCATAAGTCTGTGCTGCTGCTAGCTCTGATCCAATTCCGTTTAATGCCTGGGATGCCATTTCTTCCAAGATCAAGATACATGAGTGGTGATCATCCATTATAAGATAGCATAATTATAGACTTGAACATGGCAAACCTCAGTATGGTTTCTAAAAGACAGTACATGATGCAGCCACAAACAGGACATTTATATACTTGTACGGTTTCTGGAAAGGAATGTTGATTGTGGTAATTTGCCCATTCCATGGGGTACTTTGTAGTTCTATGGTCATTCTGAAAATTCTGCACTTTGTATGACATGGCTTATACTGGGATATTCAGAACTGCCAAATGCCAATGGCATGTGACCCTGGAACAAACAATATTTTTATACTGTGGCTGTGATACACTCTGTGAAGTCATCGTTCATTTACATAACATAGTGCATCAAGTTCTGACTGGTCAACAGTAAAGAAGTTTATGAAATGAAGGCATAACAAAGGACACAGATTTTTGAGCTACACTAATGATGAAAAAAGATCAGGCAGAGGTAGAACAGGAAATCAAATACACTGCTATTAAATATGTAAAGGACATAGCTGCAAAACTGAATTAGCATTTTCTGTTAAATTCTCATCTTGTTTTTAATATACTTTCTTATGCATTTGATTGCTGGCTAAGTGGGTTAGTTCAAAGACAATTTCTGCCATGAAGAGGGTGAAAAACACCAGTAAAATATACATTACAGGTCAGAGTCAGTATTCTTATATAACATTAAGTGTAAATACACAATTACATGTGGAAATTTAATGCAATGATATTTGCAAAAATGATATAATAAATGATTTTAAATAGAATGGAGTATTACTACAGCATATATGAAATCCCAAAACTTTGTGATTTGCAGTTAACCAGGTTAAAATGACTATTCTAGGATATGCAAAACAATAGCCAGCTAGCAATTTTAATGTTAACAACTGAATTTATATTTCTCAGTCGTGTGTGCTAACAATTTAATTTTAAGATCACCTCATGTTTATCTGTCTCTGACAGCATTTGTCAACTTGTTCCAGATGCTGGAAGGAATTTTTGGGAAGGTCATCTCACCAGTGTACAGACTGTATGTGGGCCTGACTACATGGTCCTTTGTTATTTTAGCTAAGGAACTCATAAGAGGTGAATTTGTAAACCCCCAAGTATCGGTACAGGCTGTAACAGTCTGAATAAATACTGACACCATTAATGCTGATCATGCTGAGTAAAGCCACTCTGCCTTCAGTAGTTAGACACTGTGATAATCTGGGGCTTTTGCTACAGGAACAACTGTTTTATTTTGTTAATGTTTGCTAACTTTGTTATATTAGCATGCATGTTAGTTGTCTGTTAATGTTGCTAAAACTGACACCAGGACTGCTATGTACAGTCCTTTTCAATCTGAGAGGTGAGCACTATTAAATGCTGGGAAAGGGAGGCATGAACCTTTTGATGTGTGTACTTAAAGTTAAATATGGCTAAGCATCTTATGGTCCTCATGATCACAGACCGGCCATTATTCCTGTGTTCCTGTACATCTGTACTAGTTCTGCATTACATGGTGAGCCAAGTGTAAGTAGGTGTATTATTAAAGGTATAGTGTCATTACACTGATCCTGAGTGCTCTCCTTGAATCTAGAATGAGATAGCGGGAAATGTATAGGTAAGTCTAAGGTATTGTATGATCTTACGTACACATTTGGGCGATGCCCTTAAATGACTGATTTGGATCAGACCAACCTGATAAGCACCTGTAGGTTTTATACCCTAGATATGACCATTTAACTATTTGCAGCTTAGAGGCTAGTTTCAGTTGACAGACGTTTCTACAGTGTTAACTGTCAGGTTATTACTTGACAGTCAGTGCTAGTGACTACAAACCCAATTAAATTGCCTTGTTGACACAGCAGATCAGATGCATAAAGTTTTATCTGGAGAGTAGAGGGGTCAATAAATATGTATTTAACCAATAATGAGAAGAGAATGGGGCTGAACATTGACTTTAGAGTTACTCCTGCACTGACAAGTACAGCATCTAGGAAATGAGTAGTTGTGAAATGAGTGGTACACTCTCTAACCCAAGATGTATTTAACATAGTAGAAACATGGTTTACTAAGAGATGCCTCCCTCGCAATGCTAAAAAAAACTAAGCTCCTCCTCCTTACACCCACCAATAAATCCTCACCCATTGATTTCTCTGTGTCCTCCAATAACAGCACTATCATACTTCCTGATACAACCACCAAACTGCTCGGAATAACTATTGACAATAACCTTAATTTTGACAGCCATATAAATAACACTATCAAAACTGTCAACAGAAAAATAGGCTCCTTATATAAGATCAAATCTTTCCTAGCTCCTATAGCTAGAACCACAATTGCTCACTCCCACTTAATCTCAATGCTTCTGTACGCCTCACCCATATATACTAACCTAAAGAAAAATAATCTTACCAAACTAACAAATTCCTATAATAACATCGCCAGATTTGCCACTGGCAATCCCTTTAGAACCCACCACTGTTTGAATCTAAGGCAACTAGGCTGGCTTGAACTTCAAAAACCAACTGATAGTATCCCAACTCACCATTGCCCACAAGATCTTCTACCAACCCAACAACACTCCTATACTCTCCAATCTCATCCTCCTGTACAAAAATCTTAACTCCCTGCGCTCTTCCAACAAACTCCTTGCCTGTATATGCAAGTCTAACAACCTGGCTGGAGACTCTCTTTTTTTCTAACACAGTTGGAAAACTCTGGAACCTCCTGCCCAATGAACTAACATTACTTTCTTCCTTGCCTCTATTTAAACACAACCTCAAAAAACACCTAAATTCTAACTGGCTATGCCCCTACAGCAATCCTGACTAATCTTCTTCCTCTCTTCTTCTTCTTTTTCTAATTTCACCTCCTGCTACTTCTTATTTCTACTACTCTTACTTCAACTACTTATACTCTAAATGGATTGTTCATGCTCACTCCTTGTTTGACTTACTAACTGTTGTTCCTAATTTGATATGCCTAAAGAGTAATTCCTACTCTATATTATTACTGCTTCCTACAATATTACTGCTTCCTACAAGGCATACTTTTTAATTTTAAACATTATTTACTTATATTTTTATTTTTATTTTAATCCATGTGGATGATTTTCTAAGTTGTATAACTGCCGGAGCTTTTCTCCCCGGGCCTCTACTGAAAATGGAAATATATCCAGTTAGACTAGCCCGGTTAACAAATGTAAAATAAAAAATAAATAAAATAAAGAAATAAATAAAGAACAAAGAAAAAGAAAACAATCTTTCTGTGTTTCCAGATTGCTTAGAAAACAATTTTGTGAATAGCTTTCACACAAAAGCTACAGTTGTATAATGAGTAATGCCATTAATTAATTATACAGTATCTCTATTTTGCTATAAACTGACAACATATAAATTAAGATTAACTGCATATGAATTTGAAACAAACACAACACGTAAGACAGTATAAAGGCAAAAGTTCATTCTCCACTGAGCTGCATCATGAGGAATGCCTCACTTAAAATGACCACTTATTTTTTTAATTGCTGTAAAGTAGTGCAAACTGCATAATAAATAAGACATAACGCATTGATGGTGTACAAGAGGCAATAATAAATACTAAGAATATATTTAAAATATCTGAATATCTGGTGCAGTTTCAATGACAGACATTTTAACAAAAAGAAAACAACAATTACTAAGTCTGTGCAGTTGTGCAACGTTATCTGAATATCATTTATTTCTCTCTCTCTCTCTCTCTCTCTCTCTCTCTTTCTCTCTCTTTCTCACTTTCTCTCTCTCTCTCTTAACATGCTTCCTAAATGTAAGATCCTCATATGTAAAGAGAATGTCTTATATGAAAGTAATATATTGTTTAGTGACCTCTCCAAATCCAGCCATAGTGCAACACAGAGGTGAGCTTTAAAGGGAAATATATTTCATTTTATTGGTTGATTACTCAGATATGATGTGTTCTAACCACCCTTGAACATGTTGTAGACATCAGTATAACTCAATGATACCATCTTCCTTTGTTGAACTCACAGTAAGCGCAATGGCAGTGTCAATGTACAATGAAATTTAGGAAAAACTAGAAACAGTTCATACTGGATTGACAATAATAATCACAGTAATAAAAAAACAATTACGAAATAGCTAATCCTTACAAGTGCACATGTGGGTGATGGTGGGGGAGGGGTGCAGGCAATAACTGGGCTTGCCAAACATCCCAGTTAATCAAGGTGTTGTCCATTGTCATAAGAGAAGAACTCTGGAGTGCATCATGAGTGACCAGAAGTCAGCACGTTCACCCAGTCCTCTTAGGGAAGTGGAAGAGAGTGGAACTGGTTACCAACCAGCCACCTCTTTACCTTGAAGGCAAGCCATTGGCTGAAGACACAAGTGGTAACATAGTCTTTAGAACAGTCTAGTGTGTGTGTGTGTGTGTGTGTGTGTGTGTGTGTGTGTGTGTGTGCGTGTGTGTGTGTGTGTGTGTGTGTGTGTGTGTGTGTGTGTGTGTGTGTGTGTGTATGCAGGTGTCTGTATGAGTGTGTGCGAGTGTTTGTGTGAATGTGTGTCAGCCTTGGCAGTTATATGGATGTGAGTACTGCATGCCCTGCTGGGAGAAAACACAAAGGACCTTATTACTCATAGTGACATACTTAACAGGCTGCATTACTCATGCTGAAAGTGATGGGACATCTAGGCCACCACACCATTTAAAATCACTAGATATAACCATTAAAAAAGATAAGGGTAAAAATATTGTAGTCACGGCTGAAGCACTTTGGTAATAGAGGGTCATACCGGATAATCAGGTCTGATCTAGGGGAAACACTTCAAAGCATTACCATACAAAGACTGCTGCACACTTTCTGATAACAAAGATAAATCAAAACTTACTATAAACACAAAGGTTTTTCAGTCATCAAAACAATATGAAATAAAATACCTATGGTGCTTAAGTAGCCAGTAAATAGGAATGTATTAAAAGAAAAACAATGAGAAAAATATTGAAGATCTGCAGGGATACATCTAACTCATCTGTGTGGTGATCAGACAGGAAAGACAAATTATCAAAATGAATGCCGTGGATAATATAGCTATGTTTGTGAAGAGAGCTAATGTGTTTTGGGTAATGGAACTTAATTATCAGTGTTCTAGTTGGCATGTAACAACTAATATTTGTCTTATACTGTGGTTATATAGGAATGTTTCGCATATTTTATTTAATATACTAAAATACAGAACATGTGACATTTAATGTAGTGAAAACTTTACACTTCTCTGTATAAAATCCGACAGGCCAGATTTATGGAAAGACCCAAAGTAGTTGGAGGCTACATTATTATGCAACAGAAGCAAATTTGTGTACAGCAGAGTTCCTACATCTAGATATAGAAACTTAGTCCTCACCCTCAATGCACAGGACCTGAAACTTTAGTGGTACCCAACTGGTAAAGTATTACCACATATCGGATTTAAATTTGGGAGCTCTTGACAGCAGTAATAATTTCCTCTCTATCATTCTTTGCTGTAATTGAATCTAACAGCACACATCTGAGGACAATAAAGGCATAATTTAGGGGAGCAAGAAACAATGCCTAGGTTGCTTTCTTACTTGTGTAAGGTTTCAAAAATACAAGTAACATGACAGAACAAGAATAAAGGATTCTAGCAAAAGTACATTGATTAAAGATATTGTTGCACTGTGGCTATGTTTAGTTTGCTATGACACACAGTGATCACACATTCATTAAGCACACTGAAAATGCAAACATGCAGATCCAGATGGTTGTTCAGCTTGTCACCTCATGCGGCAAAAAAACATTTTTTTTTTTTTTTGGCAACATGGTTACTAGTCTATGGCAAGTTCCTTGCTGTATTCACGGAATGGATTCCTACAATTTAGAAATATTGGAATTAGAATGGAGCATCTTTAGTAAGCTGCAATACCTTGTTTTAGTAGTCTTATGCAGTTGTGTGTTGTGTCCCCATGGAAAGTAGGTCTCTTAAAACACTTCAAGTATCAGAACAAAGTATCTCTGATGTAATATTCAGTTTGTTCTTACTGATACAGGTGCTTTGTTTCAGCTTACAGGATTTGATACTGACACCCATGAAATGTGTCACTTCCGTAGTGTACTTAATTATTTCTGCTTGATAGTGTAAATACAGTTTCTACCACCAATCTCTTAAAATAAAAAAGGACTTACATGTGCTAATCGATCAAATCTTGCGAAGAGCTCATTTAGCATTCTCACAAGTTCCTGTGCTGACAACGTGGTGGAGAGGTTGGTGAACCCTTTAACGTCTGCAAAAAGAATGCTGAATAAAATATGGAAATAATACATTAATATTTAATTCCACTAATATATTCAAAAGTAGGGTCAGTAAATAAGGAAGACATGCTAGAGGCATATTTTAATTAAATAATGACAAGTTCATGTCATGAATTTTATTATGCAACATCTTAACTCAGATTTAAGGTACTTTATAAGCATTAATCATTTAACATTTGACTTGGTCTAACTGCTTTAAAAAAGTACTAGGCAACAGCACAGAACAATGACTTATTACAAAAATATTGCTGCGTACTTATGTGACTGTATTAAGAGTAAGTAAGGAGAATATAGACAGCACAGAAACATCTCAGCATGAGGATATAGTTTAGCATTTTTTATTTTACTACTGTGCAATGCTTTCTATGATATTCAAATATAATCATTTCCAGTGGTTCCGTAATTAAAGCTGAAATAATCTCTCTCTTGCAAAGGCAAAATCATTCATTAGTCTGGAATCATTTTCTAATAAAACCTTTAGGTGCTTTTTGAATTGCAAATTTTGTATGATCAAATACTTCCTTTTGAAATTAAGGTGAGTTTCAATTATAAAATCTGGGGCATCCAGAGAAGCTAGACAAAGCACAATCAAATGTAATAAGTTCATGGAATGCTGAATAGTTTTCTGAATGAACACAGCATTTACACAAAATCATACTGAAATTATTGATGTGCAATGCATTTAATGCCAGCCACGCTCCAATCTTTTGAAAAGTATATATCTTTCTGCATGCATCTTGGTTTTCTTTTGGTTTTATACAATTTTCTTTTTTAAAACTACTTCTTTGAGTACACATACAGTACATAAGTGCTGAACCGAATAAAGTAGAATACATTTTATTAAGGTATTGATTTCTATAGCACAACTTCAGTTTATGCCTGTTTTAACAAATTTATTTGCTTTCTCTTACCCATCCCGGTGATTCTGATATGCAGTTTACTTATAAATATCAAGTGGATCACCCAATGATAAGGCAGGCAGTACATGCTGAATTGTATTATGGTTCATTATTCATATGATATAAACATTACATACTGGGGATAAATATCACAATTTCAAAAACTCACAAAGGTATAGCCAGAATTTTCAAATATGAATGCAATTCTTCTATAATGCAGTCCCCCACAAGGCTAACCTCTTCCCTCCAAAAATACCCCACACTCTGAAATGACAGGTTTAATGAAAAAAAGTAAAAAAAAAAAGGTTTAGCCAACCAGGTGTTCTGAAAGGCATCAATTTAATAAAATGCATAATTATAAACTATGATGAATGTACTTCTTTTTAAAAATAATTTTAAAATTATGCTTGCTTCTTTGAGAAATAAATACATTTTAAACTATATATACAGAGGTGTTCATGGCATATGCCTGAATAAGAAGCTATACAATATAAATAAATAACCATTAAAAAAAGAATCAGAATAAATAAAAGTAAGCAATAAATGAGTAAACAAGTGGATAATTCCTAAAAACATTACATTAAATTGTCTCTGGAATTCAATAAATACCCTAGTGCAATCTGCACAGCTCATGCTAGAAAGGCCCTTCCATCATGATATTCCCAAATGCGATTCAAGAACTGTGGGTACTACCATGTGGTGCAGATCATGGCTGGCCTACACATCACTGTGGCAACCTGCTGCTTGTTGCTGTGGAATCCCCCTGCAGTCACTCTCTTACACATGCATACTCAATCACAACCACATACCCACAAATGCACACACACACACACACACACACACACACACACACACACACACACACACACACACACACACACACACACACACACGCACACACATATAAAACAGTCCCTGTACTTGCCCCTTCCCTCTTGTGGTCCCTCCACCTGCAACAGTTAGTGTCATTACTGCACGTCTGACTTAGGCCCTAGTGGTCAAGTGCACCCCCACTCCTTTGCATACCTGTTAAAATGTTGGTGCCATTATGGTACTTTAAAGAGTCAGTCCTGTTGGTGTAGTGATTCCCTACACCCCTCTACTACAATTGGTCTCATTATGGCACTTTAAAGAGTCAGTCCCATTGGTCTAGCGGTTCTCTCTACTCCCACACTACAGTTTGTGCCTTTTTGTCAGTTTAAATAGTCAGTCCTGTTGGTCTAGTGGCTCCCTACACCCCCACACTGCAGTTGATGCCATTATGGCAGTTTAAAGAGTCAGTCCCATTGGTCTAGTGGTTCTCTATGCCCTCATACTACATTATGGTACTTAAGACTGTAGGCCCTGGTGTTTGGTGGTTAATCCCAGATTTCTGTCATGGTGTATATGCCTTACAGCAGGTTAAGGGGTATTCCCCAGCAGTCTAGTGTATCCCCCACCCTAAGCCCCATAGTAATATTGTTGTCATTACAGCACTTCAGAGACTACTGTATAATGGCACATAAAGAACTCTGGGAGATACCTCTAATATTATGCATTACGCATTGCACAGCAGAACTGTGTGTGCTACTATATAATGGCACATAAGACATGCTGGGAACTGCCCCTAATATTCTGTATTGTGCTTTGTACATCAGCACCATGCATGCCACTTTACAATGAAAGATGAAATACTCTGGGAACTACCCACTAATATTCTACATTGTACATTGCATGCTACTCTACAATGGCTCATATGGCATTAATGTGGTTTTTCAAGGTTATATACCTCAGACAGGACTACAGGTTAGTGACCATATCCACATCCTAACAGGTCTACCATTTTTACTGGGAAGGATTTGCAAACAACAGAAAAGGAATACCATGGTAATGCCTGCAGTGTGATTTATGATACTAGAGTGAATCAGCAAAGTTAGATAAACACCAAATGAACCTCAAATGACCACCTCTAATAAACACCTAGTACACACAGGATCAGCACCAGCACTCCAAAATTTTATTTTCAGTTACAGTGATCTGGTACCTCAGCAATTCGCCTTCAAGGATCAAAGTAACATTATTCAAAGTCACTTTTTATATGTCCATACAAACAAGCAATCAATTAAATAATTAGTATTATTATAATACAGTATTTTTGTCCTGCATGGTCCTCTTTGTGACAGAATATATTTATTTAACTCAATCCATTTTTCTTTGTCTTCTTCTTGGAATATTTTATTTTTCTTGGATGCAGATTATTTTTCTTGGATGCAGATTCTTGTTTCGGCTTTTTTACATAACTGCTATCTACGCTGTCCAAAAAGAACACTTTCTGTGTTAGGCCACTGTAGGAACATGATGCTATAGCTGATCATAGTACAACACCTTGTACTGAAACAGGTTCTGGATGTCCGCTATTGGACCACTGGCTATGGTATTCTTACAGCATCCCTTGGCTTAAGGACTGTTTCATTTCATACAGTCTTATCGAAGTTAAGTTTCAGGGTCACTGTGTGTGTGTGTGTGTGTGTGTGTGTGTGTGTGTGTGTGTGTGTGTGTGTGTGTGTGTGTGTGTGTGTGCTCTCCTATTCTGATTCGAGGCAGAGTATGGTTGTGGTTATAGCAATATATATTTTTTTAATTTACTGTGCAACCAGTCAAAATTTGAGCAGGCAGTAACTTCACTGGCTGGAAAGGAGTATTCTGGAACCCTAATGTTGCAATGTGGCAGTATTCCTGGCCATCTGGCAAATATTTGCATTACATTTAATTTTTTACTGTTTGAATGGTCCTTTCAGCTTGACCCATCAGTCTTTGGCCCTGTGGTAATGTGACACAAGTCTTGTTCAAAGGCAAATCTCTAAAATTCAGTGTTTACTAAACCATTGTCCATTGCTGGAAATAACATTTACTGATATTCCATGTCAAGCAAAATCACTTTTTTGGCACCAGTCAAAGTTTTAGTGGTCATCTCTCTCATTTTGGATTCCTCAAATAAATTTTATAGTAGTGACTACATAATCAGAACTGTATGGTTTTATTCTTGAACAGATCTACCACAACTTTTTCCCAGGACCAGTCTAGTATAGCATATTTTCATTGGATCATAGGAGGTTACTAGAATATTGGCCTTGAGGCCCTTATAAGCCTAGCCAAGAGTTTAGCCCATGCATAGACAAATGAGCACCCAATGCCCCTGTCCAGCAGGGACATGGGTGGAATCCCAGGGGTATATTTTATGCTTCCCATCCAGTTATCCTGGTTGCACTTAAAAAGGATTAAGGAGGTACTCTATTTGATATGGAGAGGGAGTCTATTCCATAGACTGGGGGAGTCTCTGGGATACAAATCTCTCCCGTCAACAAGTCCTGTTGATGTTACAGACCAGGGTGAGGCCACGCATACGGGTTACTTGAGTGGAGCTTAACTTGCGGATATTCAGCAGTCCCATCAAGGTGGGGTCCATGATCACCTTGTATGCCAGACAGAGGTCACATCTGAGGAATCTGTATGAAACTGAGTAGAGGGATAGGGCTTTTGGCCTATCTGTGTAGGGTAGATGTTTGAAGTCCTGGATTCCCCTGCTGAGGAACCTCTATGGTCTCTCCAGTTGCTGCATGTGCTTTGCTAGGTACATGCCGATAGGTGCATTGTACTCAATAATGGGCCTTATAAGGGAAGAATCCAGGGATGTTATGACCTCCTTGTTCCTGGATGAGATACCCTTACTTAAGAGGTGAGCCATGTAGAAGGCTTTCCGTACCATGGAAATAACATGGTGGTCACAATTTAGGTTGCTATCAACCTGGGTGCCCAAATCCCTCACGACTGATTCAGTGCTTAGGATGTTGTTATTAATGTGATAATTTGTGAGGACATCACTCTCCCCAAAGGGAATGATGATGCATTTTTTGGTATTCAGTTTGAGGCCATGTTTCTGGCTCCAGTCATCTGAGTGCGACCTTCTTAGAGGATGTCGACATCACTAGGGGAATAGATGACAGCACTCAGCTTGCATTCATCTGCAAACTTGGTCAGCTATAGCCCACTGGTTTTGGCCTACACATCAGAAAAGTATATCCTAAATAACAGAGGCCCCAAGACCGAACCCTTGGTTACGCCGCTTGTTATGGGTCTACTGCTTGAGGTGGCTTCCCCTATTTTGACTACATGGCTTCTATCAGTGAGCCATTTTGCTACCCATCTGGTAACATATGGATTGATGCCTAGTTGAGAGAGTTTATCTATTATGCTCAAGTGGGGAACAGTGTCAAAGGCTTTGGCCAGGTCAAGGTAGGCAGTGTGCACAATCTTCCCCTCGTCCATGGCTTTGGTGACTGTCTCAAAGAAGTCGACCAAATTTAGTAGACATGACCTCCCTTTGATGAAGCCAAACTGTGTGGGAACAACTGTTTGGAGGTTGCCAATGTCCTTGTTAATGAGGTCCATGATAATCCGTTCCATGGCCTTGCAGATCAGGCTGGTTAGGCAGATGGGTGTATAATTTCCCAGATCGGTGAATGCTCCACCTCTGTGTAAAGGGAAGGCAGTGGCTATCCTCCACTCAGCTTGGATGAAGCCAGTACTCAGGCTTTGATTGAACAGGGTGCCTAATGGTGCTGCAAGTTCCTGACTGAGTTCACGTAGGATGCAGCCTGGGATGTTATCAGGTCCCATGGAGGCTGTATTTTTTGCCTTTGAGAGAGCAGTGATGACCTGTTCTCTAGATATAAGGGGAAGGGGGCAGGTACTGCGGATGTCCTGATTTACTGTTGGGGGGGTGGGGTCAGACGGGTAAAGTTTTCACTGAATCTGTCAGCCAGCAAGTTTGCAACATCTACTGCATTTGTATATGTGGTGTCCTTGGCCACCAGTTCTGAACAGATCTGGGTGCTTCCTTTGAGGTTGCAGATGTATGTGAAGAAGGCCTTATGATTGTCTCTAGTAGATGTAGCCAATCTGGACTTGAAGTTTGCTTTGGAGGATTTCACTAGTGCTCTTATTTGCTTGTTAAGGCTAAGGAGACATTGCTTCCAATTGGGCACCTGCTCCTTCTTGGTCTTGGACAGCAATTTTTTCCTTCTGTTATAGAGTTTCTTTATTGCAGATGCCCACCAGACAGGTTTACTCTTCCTTGCGGAGGATGATTTAGTCCTGTTGGGTATTCCTGATTCCATGCATCTATATAAATGCTCATATAGTGCTTTGGCGTAGTTTTGGATATTGGTGTCAGTTCCTACAGAGGGGGAAGGGACTGTGATACTACTTATAGCATTCCTCAGGAGGATGTAATCAGCTTTGGAGAAGGTTTTGCATCTGATCCTAGCTGGTGGGTTGGGGGAAATGGTGACTTCAAAAGTGACCGTTGTGTGGTTGGATCTTATCAGGGAGGATGATACTATAGGAATGCTGCTGTGGTTACTCATGTTGGTTAATACTAAATCCAAGATATTATCACCCCTTATGGGGGTATCAAGTAGCTGTTCCAAGCCATTTGCAAAGACAAAATCAAAGAATCTCTGGACATTTGTGTTCTCGCATGAGTAGTTCTTCCTTTCTATGTTTGGAAAGTTAAAGTCACCCAGGATCAGGGTAAAGGGTTGAATCTTGATAGATTCGATCAGGTCCAAATAGGTGGATTGGGCATCTTGAGTCAGATTTGGGGGCTGGTAGCTAGCTATGATTTGAATAGGGGTCTTGTCAATGGTTAACTGCACCTGCAGTGTCTCCTGTGCATCAAACTCTTTGACCAGCCAGGAGGTGTGTATGTCTTTAATGCATATTGAAACTCCACCTCCTTTGGCTTTACTGCCCACAGTTTGGGGTCTGAATGTATGATAGGATGAATAACCAGGTAAGGCTGTCAAATTTTCTTCTCCAGTCTTTTTCAGTATGTTACATAAAGAACACGTCCAGACCATTTCTTTGATCTGAGTGGACGTACCAGCATCTGGTTTCTTAGAAGTGTTAGATTTGTTCAATAAATGTAACTCATTTCATCACAGAAGGTGAAGTATTGCTGTATAGATAATGGGAGATGTTCTTTTTTCTTGTCAGTTTCCGTTTGTTTCTTGAATTGCCTCTGTTATCTCTTCAGTCATTTGCAAGTGCACATCACCTGCCATTTCTTCAGAATCATTAATTAACAAGGAATGTGTTGATTTCTTTCACATGAGCTCTGCCCCCAAAGCATCACTAATGTGAGTCTGTTTTAAGTGTATGCATCAGCATCAACTGCCTACATGCTAAGCTGCTTTCTCTAAAATCTCAGTGGTGCCTATACAATCATTTTTGACAAATGCTCTAAAGTGGCTTATGATCTGATTTTGAAAATACATCAAGCCTGCATATGCATTATAAACCCTTTTTAAAACCATGCACACTAGTCCACATTTCTTTTTCTATATGTGCGCATCACAGTTGCACACTAGTCAGTGCTTTAGATCTGTAATGCTATGGGCAAACCCTCCTTGGTAGAACCAACACTAGGTAGGATAGAGTGGTATCCACTTGTAAGACTACTGAATTGTTGATATTGTAATATTTCAAGGCAGTCACTTTTGTGACAAACTTCTTCAATATTACGAAACTGCTTTTTTCCTTTGATTTCTTGATGCCAGTCATCATTTTCTATCAAGCATTTTATTTGCAGTAGAATTGACACTTTGGATAAAATCAGTATAAATATTGTGAGATATTAGCTCTTCCTCAGGATCTTTTGCAAGGCAGCATTATCCTCATTCCATTTGTACCACAGCCTGGACTTTTTCAAGTTTGTATTGCAGACTTTGACAGCATATGTCCCATGTACTTCTTAGAGTTCACTCCTATTTGGCACTTATTTTGGGTTCAACTTTACATTATTATGACACATTCTCTTTAACAATTTTTAGCACATCTTAGGTCATGATTGATCTGAGTTTCATCCCATATCAGGATGTAATCTATAACATTCATTATGCATCCAGGTCTTCACCAACATTTATAATGGCTATTTGGAAGATCTCTTGGGTCAGTGTGATTCCAAATGTAATCAACATGAACAAATATCATCTTGGGGGGTACACAGATTTGAGCGTTTTTAATCCTACTTCACTTGCCAAAAATCCATTATTTGTTTCCAACACTGAAAAGTGTTTGGGTCTCAGGACCCTTGTGTCATCTTCCTCAACAGACCTAAAGGGATACCCTTCTCTCTTAATAGTCCTACCCAAGTCCCATGAGAAAGTACTAATATGGATTTTATTCAGTTTCACTACTGTTACCATATTGTTAACACAGAATGCTGGCTTAGTTTGTCTAGTATCAGCCCATGCATTTGAGCTTCTACTCAGTTATTTGCCTCACATCGGGTCTATATCACATCGTCAAACTTGTATAAGTTCGAATGATGTAATATTGAACACAAAAGTCTGAAACACAAAAATAGTGAAGTCACGGCACATCAATTTTTTTCCCAGGAAAAAAAATTGGTGGGCTGTTTTCGGGGCTTTGCTATTTCCTCCACTGTGGTGCAATCTCGGAGTTCGTACTTTTTAAGTAGAGTGGGTGTGGTGGGGGGGAGCAAAGCCTCCCACTTTAGTTTTATTTTAAGGTTTATTTATTTTTTTTGTTAGGGAACAGCGATTTTTGTTCTGTGTGTAGTTACTGTGCGGTTTCAGACTTTTGGGTTCGATATTACATCGTTCGAACTTATAGAAGTTTTACGATGTGATATAGATCCCCTCATATCTACTAACACATATACCAGGGTATACACTACTGAGCAGGAGGTATATTAGATTCATCTTAATTGTATATTACCCTGGCAGACAGATCGTGCCTGCAAACAAGCCATTGTATTTTTGCATTAGGGCATTTGTTTGGTCTGTCATTGTTTCTGGCCATTGCACAGTTTTACTGCTAGAATTTAGCTTATTTTATCTTAAAACACAACTATATACATCATGCATTTTGAGACTGTGCAAGTTACTTAACTTGCCACAATGCATACCTTCAGTTTGTGTTTTAATCATTTCACTGACATCACAACATGGCACTACTGTTTGGACTATATGAATTTGTTTTACCTTTCACAAATATTCATACATTGTTCAGTGGAAAATCTTAACCTGTTGCAGTGCTTCTACAAGTAGCAACACTTTAAGTTCCATTAATCCCATGAAACTAACTTAAAGAAGACAACAAAGTAAATGTGGAACAGAACAACTTGTCATTTTTTTCCCAAAAGCTTAAAATGACTTTCATTCAAAATGTTAAAGTGTGCTCGAATGTCTGATTTAAATTCTATACTCTTATCAGAATGTAAACAATTTTCTAACCAGTGGTTCCTGCTTCTGCAACAAATATGCCATTTTCATACCCTTAATGAAGACAGCCCTGTCTTTTGAATCATTTCTAAATGAATGGAATAAATATGAAGACATAACATATTTCCCAGTAACTTTTGAAGATTTTAACGTTACTCTAGATCCTCAATGATACAGCCTCTACAGGGAGATCCTCAATGATACAGACTTTACAAGGAGATCCTCAATGGTACAGACTCTACAGGGAGATCCTCAATGGTACAGACTTTACAGGGAGATCCTCTATAATACAGACTCTACAGGGAGATCCTCAATGGTACAGACTCTACAGGGAGATCCTCAATGGTACAGACTTTACAGGGAGATCCTCTATAATACAGACTCTACAGGGAGATCCTCAATGGTACAGACTCTACAGGGAGATCTTCAATGATATAGACTTTACAGGGAGATCCTCAATGGTACAGACTTTACAGAGAGATCCTCAATGATACAGACTCTACAGGGAGATCCTCAATGGTACAGACTCAACAGGGAGATCATCAGTGGTATAGACTTTACAGGGAGATCCTCAATGGTACAGACTCTACAGGGAGATCCTTAATGGTACAGACTTTACAGGGAGATCTTCAATGGTACAGACTCTACAGGGAGATCCACAATGGTACAGACTTTACAGGGTGATCCTCTACAGGGAGATCCTTAATGGTACATACTTTACAGGGAGATCTTCAATGGTACAGACTTTACAGGGAGATCTTCAATGATACAGACTCTACAAGGAGATCCTCAATGGCACAGACTTTACAGGGAGATCCTCAATGGTACAGACTCTACAGGGAGTACCATGTTACAGCCTAAACTGTCATTCAGATGGAACTGCTGTAGGATGAGTGGTTTGATGTTTGGTGATCCCTCCAAGGGGATGAAATGACATATACCTATTCACATAATGAAACCCTGCATGGTAGATGACTTGACTTCTCCCTCATTTTGATGACTGGTATATCTAAAATATTCACCTGTGAAGTTGAAGTGAGGTATATTTTGAACATGCACAGTTTTTTTAATGGATGCTTCTTTTGTCCATTTTTATAACAGGACTAACAGATGGCGATGGACTCATTATAAATGGTGATCAGCAGAACAAAACAGCTCTTACATGGAATTGTCCAGAGGGGTTATTACAGATAATATTTAGGTTCTGTCTGGTAGGACAGCATCGAATCATCATTTCAGGCTAACTTGATGGCTGAGGAGGGTAAGAGATGGGAATCCAGACAATACATGGTGTCAACTACAGATAATAAATTGCAATTTTTGTAAAGTTGTCTTCTCACATCAGAGCATGCTATGGTGTCCATTAAAAATAGTCAGTCTAATTCAATGTGAATTGTCACAAGTCTCAAATAAAAAAGAGTGTTCAAATATAGGGAAGTCGTAGTGGTTGAAAGGAGAACAAAACTCCTTTGTTTAAGTGTGGCCATTTAAGGAAACTAAGTGAGAATGGGTCTTGTCTGTGACAGATGGTGGCAGAGAATTCATTGTATGTCCTAATGAGATCAGGAAAGGCTTTTGTAATTATTATGCTGATTTATATAAAGAATGTGGAGTTTCAGAGACCTTAGAATGGGATTCTTTTCTACCAGTCTTGAAGGACTCATACAACTTGGTCAAAATAGTACAATTCATCCTCAGGCATCAAGACAGTAATAGTTTGGCTCGAGTTGATCTATTTGATATCAAGAAAGTGTTTGACTCTGTTAGTCAGGGTTACTTACTGGACTTTTTGACTAGACATAAGGTGGGAGATACATTCATTATTTAGGTGAAAATCTTGTATGGTCATCTGAATTTTAATGCTTCATTTAATCTAGGAACCTCAGAGACAAGCAGCATTGGTAAAGGCATTAGTGAAAGTTATCTTCTTCTCCTGAGCTATTTGTATTTATTATTAGGACTCTTGCTGTTAGGATTAGGAAGGAAGTGCTATTCCATTATCATATAGTAAGGATGCAATATTCATTCTCATAGCTGATGATGGCATCTTATTGTCTGACAACGTGAAAAGAGCCTTCTTTCTGGTTTTGGATATTTTGGAAAAAATTAAGAAAGTGGTCTAAGGTGTAACAAATAGGCAGGATTATGCTAATAAGAATAGGGAAGCTTAAAGGTAAGGGAGTGGTAGCTGGAATTAATGAGGCTGAGTCTTCAACTTAATAAAACTTGAAATTTGATAACATACAATCTTAACAAATGTAAAACAAAAGCAAAAATACTTTCACCAGAACTGCATTATATATAAATGCTTATGTATCACTGGATTCCCATTTATAGCACATTTCTATTTCTTTCCTGAACTTTTCTTTTTCTATAACATCCTTGTGTAGTTTTTATATACTATTCTTTCACTTGTTGTTTCATTGCATTGTATTGTATTTTACTATTGTAGTGTATGGAGCTTTTCTCCCTGGGCCTCCGCTGAAAATGGGTCTCCCACCCAGTTGGACTTTCCTGGTAACTAAATGTCAAATAAATAAATAAATAAATTCAATTATTTAGTACTACAAACTGATTCTAATGTGAAAAGCACAATTCATGCGAAACTGACAGATTTAAAAAGGAAGAAGAGAGAGTTTCTCAACTGGAAAAGCTCCTCAGACTCTGCCTTAGACTGCTGTGAGGGAAGGGTTAGCTTCTGATCTTCTTATATTGTTTTGCTTTATTGCATTGTACTATCCTGTACATTGTGGTGCATTTTCATTACACTGGGTTTTAATTTTATTCTGTTGTTGTATTAATGTTTTCTGTTGTATATTTAAAGTAAGAAGGAAACCAGAGCTTTGCTTGTTGTGAACCAAACAGAAATTAAAATTTCTCTACTCTCCCACTCGTTGTTGTGCTTTTAACCTCATTGTCTCTCTTGCTGTATGCCCCCTCCTTATGTTAATTTGACCACATAATTCATTCCCTCTCCTCTTTCATTGGCTTTTCTCACTAAGCACAGAAGCTATCATTTTGTGAGGACACTCCTTCAGTTATTTAAATTTATTGTCCCTCCCACTGTATTCTATAGAGAGAGAATACTGTCACCCCCTTTCATTCTATCTTGCTCTTTTAAAATTAGTGACTCTTCCTTTAGATTGCTAAAGCTTGAGTTACCCCCTTCCATATCTAACTGCTTAGTGCACACTGCAACTCTTATGATATCAACCCATTTTTTCTTGTTTTACAATTTGCAACATCTGGTCCAAGACCACCAGTCATTGGAGAGCCAACATTCTGCCTCTCAGTAGTCATCTTGGGAGTGGTGCTTTTGTTTTGCTTTTGTTGCAAAAAGGAACATGGGGATATTATTTCCTGAAGATTGATGATAACCAGAAAGCCTGACTGCTTTATAGGTACCAGCTTGGAATGTGTGCTTCTGCTTTATTCCTGGTGAGAGAAGAAGCACAGTGCATTGCTTTCTGCCTGTCTCTGATTGGACACTATGGTTAATAAGTGTCTGTGTCAGGTTTCTTGATTGGTCTGGTTGTTATTTAAGGCATCTATGAGGAAAAGACTACAATGAGCCTACAGACCCCTGCATCATCTAGGATAAGACTGTTAATCACCAAAAACACTGTGGCCTGCTTCTCATCTTGGGATTAGTGTTACTGTTTTGATTCTGGTGACAGAAGAAGCAAAGGGGCATTGTATCCTAACAGCCTCAAGATTTGGTGAGACCAGCACTAATAGTTAGCCAAGTAGTAGCCAGTTAGGTGAATCCTTACTATTCATAAGTCTTGACAAAGTTAATTCTTTCTTTTCAGAAAGTACTGCTTGATTACTTATTGTATAACGTAACTTCAGAATATCACCCTAAATTTCTTAAAAAAAGGAATATCTGTCTAGACACTTTGTCCATAAATCACCATGGTCTGCTTTAGCAGTTGCCACTCAAGTATTTGGCAGTGTCCTATATAGATGCAGGCACCATGAGTTAACATATTTCCTGCAAAAACACTCTCAAAATGTCACCAGTACCTAGTTGCACACAGGGCAACTAATTTGCAGTGACAAGCACTGTCAAACTTGCAAACCAGCTACTCCTGACTTTACTTTATATTCTCACTGCTGCCATCAAATCATTAAAAAGGGCCTGTTGCCATGTGTATGAACTTTCTCACTATTTTCATTACAAACTTGGTGGATATGGGCATCCTGAGGCAATGTGGAAATTGCTTCATGTTTACTGACAATCATCTAATTCTTAAATAAAACAGATAAGGTATGCATGAGATGTACACACAATGTCACTGAAGACAAAGCCCTCACATAAAAGCATTCCTAATATCAGTAAGGTTGTCAGTAGTACACACACTTTACCCATCACACATAGTATGAAGTAGGCATTTAGACCCACCTATGCTGAGGCACTTAAATTTAACCTTCCTAAACCCCAAAGACCTCCTAGATAAAGCACACATAGCAAACAGCCTCAGGAGCCCAAAATGCACTCTTTCAATATAGCACCCACATCAATACATACAGCCACATCTCATGGAGCCTCTATTTCTAAGCCCATAAGGCAAGGCATCACACAATCCAAAATTCTTGTCATTAGAGACTCCATTCTGAGACACACTGATGTCTCTCTCACCAGGCTGAGTACAGATAATGTCACAATCAGCTGCTTATCAGGGCCAGGATCTACCATATGGACAGATGCATGTCATTGGACCACAAGTGCCACTATGATGCAGTCATAGTTCATTAAGTTGTAAATGACCTGAGACATCCCTCCCTAGACAAGATGAAGAGAGACATCATGGAGGTCTTGGAATATGTGTCCCAAACTGATATGAGCCTAGCATTGAGCAGCATTCTGCCATCTCCAAGGATGATACCACAATACAAACAGAAGATGACTGACTTTAGTAATTGGCTTATTTTCTGGTGTGATTTTAAGGGGGTGAAATACTTGTCAGTATGGATGTAGATGGTCAACAGAACCCACTGCTTTGCCAAGGATGGTCTGCACCTCTCCCCTCTGGGATTTTGAATAGTAGCTAAAACATTGTCCTCCACTGTAATGCCTTTATCAGGTAAAGCCAAACTGAAAATGCTTCCAACACAGCAAATCAAAACCAAGAAAATCTAAAGGTGTTGCTGCTTAATGTTCGCAGTCTAAACAAGAAACTCCATTCCCTACAAGCTCTACTCATGATAGAGAATGCTGACATCTGTGCAGTCAGTGAAATTTGGTTTAAAGTCTCAGAGAGCACAAGCTACTTCACAGGCAGGGACTAAAGGTGGAGGTGTCTTGATCTACATCAAAACTAAATATTCCTCAAGGTTGGTTAAGCAGGGTGATGAACTTCAGCTTCTCCATGTTCAGATCACTACACCCAAAATCCCATACCACTTCCTTGCAAGCTATAGGCACTCATCTATGACCCAGGAAACCTATGACGTGTATTTAGGTTTAATGGGAACATTCACCAGCCAACCCAATAACATATTTAATTACCCCACTATTAACTGGGAATCATATATGACACTAAACATGCAGGTGCAGAGTTTTCTGGATTTTGTAAACACAAACTTCCTAGACAACATTATCAATATGCCAACCAGTTACACAAACATATTGGATCTGGTCCTCACTAATATGGAAGAAGACTAGACAACCCCTAGTATAATGTCCTCTCTGGTAAGGTTAGACCACAAAATGGTCTCCTTTGAAGTAAAAATAAAATCCAGAACCCCAGTTAACTCTGGAATGCTCATGAACTACTCTCAGGCTAAGTTCCTACTATTATGTGATAATCTGGCAAACTTTCAAGCCCCTATCCCAAACACTAATGACACTGCTGCCTATGGAAAACTTTTCAAAGAAATCTTGTACAAGCATGTTAATAGCTGCATACAGGAAATTGTATCCAGCAGGAATAAGTACAGAAAAAAATCCAAAAACAAGTAATGCTGATGGAATCCCAACATTAATAGGCTGTATGACAGAAAAAAGAAAATCATGGCAAAAAATAGGAGATGTAGCACCCAACAGGATAAAAGTACCCTCTTCAAACTAAACAAACAATTCAGAGGACAAATAAAGTCTACCAAAGCCAACTTTGAAGTAAATATGGCCTCCCAGGCCAAAGACAACCTCAAGACATTCTTTATCTATATCCACAACCTCAAGGGCAATACACAGTTGAGTGCAGAACTGACTGTTAATGGAGCCACCTACAGTGAGACAGAAGATACTAAACCTACTTGCAGACAAATTCAGCTGTAACTTTACCTCCATGCCTCTACTCAGGAATTACCATCAAATATAACTCCCCCAACTATGATTAGGGAACATATCCTCAATGTTTTTCCTAAGGCTAAAAACACTGCATCAATGAGCCCAGACAATATCACAGGCTGCCTTCTAAACAGCATGAAATATGACCTATCAAGGTATTTGGAATCACTTTTTAATCGTAGCCTCATAACACGATTCATGCCTCACAAATAGAGAACAGCAACTGTCATCTCTCTGCATAAAGGTTGGCCACCTACAGATCCTGGAAACAGCAGACCCATAGGTATCACTAGTCTCATATGCAAACCCATAGAAAGAATTATCATGGAAATGACTGATAATGATATAGGAAACCTCCAGACACTGGACCCAATCCAGTCTGGTTTCAAGGACAGGTCATATCTATTCAACTTGGTGGACTTCTTTAAGAAGGTTATCAAGGCAATGGATGAGGCAAAATGGTTCACACTGCCTACCTTGACCTGGCCAAGGCATTTGATATAATATAAACCCTTATGTCACCCTATGGATAGCCAGCTGGTGCACAGACAGAACCCAGGAAATTAGAATTGGGGAGTCTACCTCTACAAAGAGGCCAGTCACCTGCAAATTTCCCCAGGGATCTGTCTTGGGATAGCTCCTTTTTTGGCATCTATTTACCTGAAGTCAAAGAAATGTCAAGGACCTCTGTCTGACTGAATCTGCAGACAATTGCAAATTAGGAGCAGTCATAGAATCCCCCACCAACACTATTGTTTTCCAGGAAGGGTTGATGCGGACAAATAAGTGGTATCAAAACCATGTATTAAAACTAAATGCCAAGAAATTCATAATAGTATCCTTTGGGGAAGTCATCCACCCCTGGTAACTAGCATACTGACCATGCACACCTAACAGTTGATCCAATATTCAGGAACTTGGGGACATACATAGACAATAATCTAGCCTCTGGCCATCACTTGTCTACAGCAGTGAGGAAATCATTCTTTGTTGTCAACTCATAAACAAAGGTATGCTAACCCAGTCCGAGGAGGTCATTGTTCCACTACATTTGGCATTCATCAAACTTATCATTGAGTACAATGCCTCTTTGGTATGCACCTAACCAGACACATCCAACAATTGGAATGTTTGCAGAGCTTCCTCACTAAAAGAATGTAGGGCATATGTAAGGTGTCCTGTGCCAAACACCTCAAAGCCCTATCCCTGTATTCTGTCTCCTACAGGCTGTTGGGGAAGCTCTATGCCTGGCTTACAAGGCATTGTCGGACCCAACTCTGATGGAACTCCTGCATATCCAGAAAACAATCTGCACCAAAATTACCCATTCTTAAGATTTAAACCTTGCCTGTGACATAAACAGAGCATGCTGAAAAGACAGGTATGTACCTCAGAGACTACCCTTTTTCTGAAACAGACTCGCTATCCATGTGAAGCAGAGTTCCTCCCTAACCCAATTCAAATGTAACTTTGACAACTTTGACAATTGTCTGGGGAATGGGAAATGCATCCCAGGCTTGGTACCCATGTCTTTAATGGACACATGCAGTCTGCAAATGGTTCATCTCCCAAGCTCCTGCTTGAAAATGTTTCATCTTCATGCCCCTTCTTAAAATTATCAAGGGTACTAGAACTTGTCAGAGATTTGTGATGCACTGCTAGATGTAAAAAGGTCCCAGTGGTTGTTAGTCTAGTACACACCTATGAATCTATGAACCTATGAACCTTTAAGGGGGTATGCATTTTAACTCTTTTAGAGGTAGAATTAATGTCTGTGTGGTAATTGTTCTCTCCCATCTTCTATATAGTCAGACACATCCTAATATCATATAACTACCCTACTTTATGGGGTTTGCAAGGTCTTATTAAAGATTTTATAGTGGGTGCTCAGAAAGGAAGACTTCCCAGGAAACAATTGTGGTGTCCTTCATGTGTCAATACTGACCATAGCTTTTCATACATACAGAATCAAATTAGTGGATCAGCACACAATCACCTTTAGTAATAATACATCTCCTTATGGTGACATGACCATGGGTATTGACCTACATCAGTAGGTAAGGAGGTGTAATGATGGTTTAAGGAGACAAAGTGACATGAGTTAGGGTCGACTAGCCAGCAACAATATCTGGAAGAATGATAGCATGACCCATGTACTTCCTAAAATGATGGGAAGATATGGATGAAATTAGGCATTCAGACTTGGTCTCAAATATATGAGGGGAAATTATTTTTTGGTATTTATTTCCTGAAGAGCTTCCTTCTTTTCAAAATGTGATGGCCATGACTTGCTTTCTAGACTATCAGTGGATCACATACTGCCAGTTGTTTTCACTCTGGAGTAAACTTAAAAGGAACTTGAAATGGTTCAGTGTGAGGCTACCACCTAGGCAGAAGTGGAGTAGACTTTACTAAAGGCAGAGAAGGGAGTATTTATATTGATACGACTGACAGACGCAACAGGTTTGCCACTATTCATTTAAAAACCAATAGAAGTGAAGGAGGTTTTGGTGCTTGGACACTCTCAATGGGCATTAGAGAGGGAACATGACCCTGGCCTCAATAAATGGTGACATACTGCTTTTACATGTCTGGTATATCATCCTGGATAGGTTATATAAGGAAGGCAGGGCACCCAATTCCAAGTGATGGAGGTGTGGCCAGTCTGGATCAGATGCCAATTACATGTTACGGGACAGTAAAAGAGCATTTTATAAACTTACTGAACAGTAATGGGAATGTTTAGGGCTTGGTATACTTCCCAATTACAGTGTGTGAACAAAGAAACAGTGTACCTCCTTCATGTTGTTAGCTTATGTCTCCAAAATAGTTTTGATTAAGAAATGGGAAACCATGATATATGGGCTTCTTCATGACGTTTGGTGCAGTGGTGCAGGGGTTAATGTTGTTGTCTGACAGGAAGAGATTCTCTGGTTTGATTCTCAGCTGGGGTGCCTTCTGTGTAGAGTCTGCACAACCTCCCTGCATTTGTGTGGGCTTCCTCTGAGTACTCCGGTTTCCTCCTACGTTCTAAAAACATGCGTCTGGAGCATTTCTCCCCAGGCCTCCACTGCAAAAAGGCTCTGTCCTAGTTGGACTTTCCTGGTCAACAAATATAAAAAAATAAATAAATACATTTTCTCAGTCTGATTAAAAGAGTGGATAAGTATCTTAAAGAGGAGGGCTGTTCTAATCTTCCTCCTTGCTGTGGAAAGAAAGCAAAATGGTATCTCTCTAGTGGCCTAGAACACACCATGAGTTGATTCATCCTCTTGCTGGAAGGCCTTATTTGTTACATCTGTTACTGAGAGCAGTTAGGCAGCTTATTGGTGATGTTATTTTGTAATTTTATTTTAAGTATAATTGTCCTGTTCTTATAGATAGATAAGATAGATAGATAGATTGTCCTGTTCTTATAGATAGATAAGATAGATAGATAGATAGGTAGATAGATAGATAGACAGACAGATAGATAGATAAAGATATATTGATAAAAAATATTTATACTGTCCAGGTTTTGTGTTAGTTATTGGAAGTTAATATTTAGGATTTTGCATCTACTGTTGGATTTCCCAGTTTGTTTTGGGTGCTACAGTATTATCTGACTGTGCATGTCTCAGTTATTTGGAATATTGTTTCATTTATCACTGGGGATACGTTAATTAAGCAATGTGACTGTTATGCTCAGCTACTGGATATGTATATATTGATTGGTTTACCATGTCATCCTATCTATCTTGTTCATGTCTATGAGGTATATTGCATTTATTGATTGATTCAGTCTGGTAACTAGGGTACAGCACTGATCCCAGTAGAACAATTTCAGTCTAAGCTCAGAATGCTACCACACAACACACACGTGTGCACACACACACACACACACACACACACACACACACACACACACACACACACACACACACACACACACACACACACACACACGCAGACACACACACACATGCACACACACACACACACACACACACACACACACACACACACACACACACGCACGCACACATGCACGCACACACACAAACACACTCTCTCTCAAGTACCATAAATAAAACTTAATAAGACATAAGGGTTAGTTAAGTATCAATAAAAATATGGTGTTTTCCTGCCGTTGAAGAAATTGTTTATTTAATATGCATCTATAAGTTATGTCAGCATAGTCTTTTCACATTCTGAGTTTGTACTATTTTCATAAGCATTTTTATCTGTTACTTGCAGACTCCTAAGTTTGCTGGCAGTACTTTCTTGATTTACACATTTTATCAAACTGAATACTGATCTGAATTCATCCTCAGGTATTGGTGAGTACCTTCATGTTGTGGACCCTGTTTTCATAAAATCTCAGCATGATGACACTAATACATAGAATGTGTCTTACACAGCATATAGCATGGAGACAAGTATGTTAAAAATAAAGAGGACAGCTGAGTGCACAAGTCCCTGGATAAAAAAGGGTTATGGTTTATGCACTGGTGCCTGTGATGAAACAGAAGACTCTGTAGAATCCTCAAGACATGTACACATTCCTACAATGGGGTTAGGCCAAGCTCAGTTGGAAGATGCCCTAATCCCCACTGTGAAAGGAAATAATAGTCCACAAAAAACACAGAAACTTTCAGGCCAGAAAAATTGAGTTATAAAGATAACAGGGCAGACTATTGAGGAAAATGAAAAAAAATATGTATTGTTACTATTATGCAAGATGCCCAAAATTTCCAAATAGAAAATATTCAGAAAGATTAAGACATAAATTAGAAGAATGAAAAATGCCTGCACAAGATAAAAAAATGTCAAAAGCTTAAAATGTAAATTTGTGTTCATTTGATAGAACAGATTCATGAAAAACATTACATAGATGAAAAAACCTTTCACTACCTGGAAAAAGAAGTGACAGAGGAACACAAAAATTATGAAGAACAAAACCCAGAGATTTTGGAAAGGTATAGATAAGAAACATGGACATGGGAAAGAAAAAGAGATCTGATGTGGTATGATATTTCTGCAAAGGAAAAATCCAGACTAATAAATATAAAAAAGCATCTGTAAAAAGATTTTGTGAGTCACCAAATTAAGGAGAAACAGGTGGAGTGGGAGACATATGAAGAAAAAATATGGATATGGGAAAGAAAAAGTGAACTTTTATGGTGCAATATTTATGCAAAGGAAAAAGCAAAATTAATCAATCTGTAAAAGCAGCACCAAAGATATTTCAAGAAAAATACAGGTAAAGGCACCTAGATATGGAAAATGTCACAATACTAACTAACTAAACAACTAACTAAATAACAAAACAAAGAGGGCGAGTAGAAAAGAGGATTAGTAATGAAGAAGTTAAAGAAACAATAACTGAAGTTATGGATTACCTGCAAAGTAAAGGATCTGGTTTAGAAATCCAACACAAGCAATGACACAGTGTGATGGAACAATGAATCCCCAAAGTAAGAAGAAACAGAAAGAATGGGAGGCATCTGATGACTTGTCATGTGATGTTGCTCTGGAGCCTTCAGTACAAGAGTTCAGTTGGAGCTGCACAGCAAGGGAAGGAGTCAGAAACAGAGACAGCTCTGATACAGTCAACATTGTGGAGAGATGGGCCAATGAGTTCCTATATGAAAGAGCAGCAGATGATGCAGGATATAGCTGAAGAGGAAATGCAACATAAAGATGTTCTGGAACTTTCTGTAGAATGCCCACAGGAAACAGAGAGCAAAGAATGTACTCTCAGTTTAGAATAAAATGATCTACGGGAAGAGTTGCTTGATTATGGATAGGCATATTAAGATTGATGAAAGAAACAACTTACAGAAGGTAAGTAATACCCAAAATGTTAGAAGTCAGACAAAACATTTGAAAACAGTAATCAAGACTATTAAAAGAAATTCACGTGATACAACAGAAGTAAATAGGATATATTAGTGTGCAGTTAAATTAATAACAGATAAAGTCTTACCAGTGAAACAAAACACAGAGCAATAAGAAATAGGAAGGGAAGAAATAAAATGCCATTATGGAAGCATCAAATACAGAAAACTATAAAGAAATTAAGACAATAAGTGAACTGTTAGAAGAATATAGAATATAGAAGAGGGTATAGATCAACAAAAATACTTGGAAAGATAGACATGGTAAAAGCAATGCATAGTATCAGAAGAGACCAGGATCTATAACACACTGTTGCAAATAATAAACTAAAGATATCAGTGCAGGCAGAAAATTTTAGAAGATACACAGATAAATATAAAGGAAAAGCACAAAATAAGCAATTCATTGAGGACTGATAAAAGTTTTATAAAGAACTGGGAAGCAAAGCAAAAGGAAAAGAAACACCGCCAATAAAGGAAGAAATAAGACACATTTTGGAGAAATATTTACAAAGACCTATGGAACAAAACAAAGATGCTGAATGGGCAGAAAAATTAATAGAAATACTAAGGAGTTCAAATGTAGAGGATATGAAATGGGATGAAATAACAACCAGGAAAAGCTGAAACAAAATTAAGAAAAGCTCCTAAGTGGAAAACCTAAGGTCCAGATGCAGTACCTAACTTCTGGCTAAAAGTATTAACATGAACGAAAAAATCACAGCCAAGAGCAGAGAACTGGTAAAACGGTTTAATCCAAAATCATCTCAGAAGCACTTTCGTCTGGGTAACTTCCCAAACTTCTTCAGAACAGTTAAAAAATGAGTTCAGTATGCTTATATACCTTAGACAACCAATCAAATAGTCCCCCTAATTAAACACAATAGCATCCAAGCCTCAATTTAAAATGCAAAGATGTGTAAAAAACTGAATGTCATTATAAAATTTAACAATACAATTTTACAATGTAGCAGTTCAACTCTACATAAATATTTAAATAAATAAAATGTACATTTGTAATGTGCAACAGTAAAAGAATGTGTAAAAATATACATATACACAATCATAACTTAGCAGCTGTTAATACTGATAGCTTCATTGAGACCAGGGGGTTTGGCAGCATCTAGTTTTAACTGCCAAAGCAACTCTCTGTACTCAAGTTTAGCTTTCCAGTGTCCACCCCTAGGATCTCTAATAACCTGCTCAAGAACAAAAAACTTAAATTTACTTTCAGGGCAGACTTTATTGTGTCTGCTTAAGGCGTTGGTATCTTTTTCATGGGAAACATCATACAGATGTTCATATACACATTTCCTAATGGTCCTTTCAGTCTTACCTACATAGAAACTAAAGCACTTTTCACAATAAACAAGGAAACCAATCCACTACTGTTGCAATTAAAGCATTCCTTAGATTCAATGTTTACATTTCTAGCCTCAATATATATTCTGTCAGTACATGCCATATGATTACATTGTTTACAAAAAACACATTTAAAAGTGCCTTGTTTCCTTTTAATCATATTTGTACCCTTGACAGTAAATCTCTCAAACATTTCCTTTAGGTTAGTATCACTTTTTCTAAAAAAAAAACAAAAAAACAAAAAACACCAATGAAGTGCTTTCAAAGACATATCAGTTTTCCGGGGAAAATATTATGACAGGATAACCATGATGATGAATAAAATGCATTCTTCTAGACCCCATCTATTTGGCATGCAGGTTGTTTGTAAGGTCCAGGTTGAAATCTCAAAGTCATTTTTCATGAAATTATTATTTATTTGTTTGTTTGATACATAATGGGTTTAAATTCAATTACAATAATTATAATAAAAGAGACGCAGACAATAAGACTTTTTTCTCAAAATGCTATAATATATATATATATATATATATATATATATATATATATATATATATACATATATATATATATATATATATATATATATATATATATATATATATATAAGATACAATGATGGATTATTGTTTATCATCAAGGGAGATGTTATAAACTTTTGGAATTTATTTTCTGAGGCCAATTCCAATTTGTGAGACATCCATTCTATATATGTTGTTCTTCAGGAAAAGGCCAATCTTCTATCTATAGCTTCCCATGTGAGTTTATATCCAGTAAGTTTTCATGCATCCAATAGTTATAAATCTGTTTTTACTTTCAAATAGTGTCCACTTTCTCCTTGTTTTATAGGCTCATCCATGAGGGGAAATGTACAATGTCATAGAAATATTACTGCAAATGATGAATATTTTGAACTTGATGGATATACTGGTAAATATCTGTTAGAAGGGGACTGTGGTATCTTAGTGTTAAACAAAGACAATAAAAGAGATGTAGAGACCTAGGAATGCTAGGGGTACTGAAGTCATATTTAGAAAACCAGTGCGTTATAACTTTGAATAGACAGTTAAACAAATGATGAGCACAGATTGCTATCAGAGGGAACACAGTTAGGCCTAACAATATCAGACTGTATTTCAAATATTACTATTCATGCATCATGGTTGCAGCTGAAGAAATGATCACTGCAGCCAATGGCTACCCCCAGGGATAATGTCATCATTAAAATGGCTGACTCATGAGGACGACCTCAAGTCATTCATTACCACCTTTGCACAGTATGCTCACCAAGAGGGATGGGATCAAGCTGAATGGGTCACTATTTTATCAGCCCAATTAACTTGAGAATGACTGAGAGTTTTCATGAGCATGGATGGGAATGATTACCAGATAAAACCTCTCTGTACATCAATAAATCATACAGTGATAATCAATAAAATGAAGATATATGCAAAAATTTAACAGGCAAAGAAGAATATATGAATACCTACAGCAATTTAAGCTTCATGAATAAAGTACATGTACATGTACATGCCAAAGTCATTTGCAGGGATGCACGGAATTTATACATTTGTACAATGAAAGGAAGAAATTATCATGTACTAAAAACCTTTAATTTAATATTTATCCATGTTTTCTTTATAAATTGGAAAAAATGAAAAAGGAAAAAGAAAGAGAAAAGATATGAACAAACAAGGTGGCAAAAACAATGTTTGTTCATTTTCTTCTCAAAATGCTTGTAAAATACAACATTCACAGTTTTGTTTGCCACAGGCATTATCCTCTTACCTGACGTTCTCATAGCGATGAATGTAAATTTTATGAAACTGATGCTGTAGATATTCACCTTCAGCATTGGTCATGTCATTAATCATTTCAAGTACTACAAAGCGAGGCAACACTGAAAGAACAAGTCGCTCCTGAAATTAGAAAATGCGTACATTTAGTCTGAAACCATCACAAAACGTAATCACAAGCATGCAATCTGCATTTGTGAATTCAAATCATATAAGCTGAGAAATCTTAACTATTTGTAAACAAGGTATTACAAGAAAACTGCAGCATCTTCCATTTAATTTAGATATTCTGCATTTTACAAATTAGTGGCCGCAAAATCTATAGTAAAGACATGTGGAATAAGATTCCAACCACCCATTTTTCAACTCACTAGGAATAGAACATAAACATCACTTTGAATATAAAGACCATTTGGCCTACTTGGCCTCCTCAATTTCATGCCTTCTGGACAAGCTGTAGATTTCACCCAACCAACAACATATTTTTCTTTCTGCACAGCACAAAGTGTAGATCATTGGCTACATATGCAGAGGCTCTTAACATTAACCTGCCCAAGCAACAAGGACCTCTGAAGCTGAAACGCAAACAAACACCACCCTCAAACACTACCAAAGCATCACATAGCTCATAACACAAGTGTACCACCAAACAGCAGCCCCTAAGGCAAGATGACGTACCCAACACTTTAGTCATAGGTGACTCTACAAAACAAACAATGAAAAGCACAAACTACTTTTGTTAATAAAAGTCTTGGATTGGATTATTGTGGTATATCTGGCAACTTTTTGTTCCTTCATAAGATTTTTCAACTCTGAAGATATTGCATTACAGTCATGTTTGTTCCAGTGGATGCGCTTTTCATTGTTTGTTTTATATTTACTTTACATCACCGGAACATTTACTTTGTGGGGGTGCTTTTTTGTGATAACAGGTGGCTCTATAGTCAGGCACACTGATGTCCCACTCACCAGGCTGAACAAGGAAAAAATTACAGTCATCTGCCTGTCGGGTGCCAGGATCCGTCACATAACGCATGCACTCAAGTCACTCCACAACAGGTATAAATATGACTCTGTCATTGTCCATGTTGGACTGAATGACTTGAAACGGACCTCCCTGGACTACATGAAAAGAGACATGGAAGAGCTCTTGGATCATGTAGCCCAGGCATGTATGACCCTAGCCGTGAATAGCATCCTGCCATCACCCAGAATGATACCACAGTCTTCTTCTTCTTCTTTTGGCTGCTCCCATCAGGGGTTACCACAGCAGATCAACTGTTTCCATTTCTTCCTGTCCTCTGCATCTTGCTCTGTCACACCAACCACTTGCATGTCCTCTCTCACCACATCCATAAACCTTATCTTAGGCCTTCCTCTTTTCCTGTTACCTGGAAGATTCATCCTTAGCATCTTTTTCCCAATATACTCTGCATCCCTCCTCAGCACATGTCCAAACCAATGTAATCTTGCCTCTCTGGCTTTGTCTCCAAACTTTCCAACCTGGGCTGACCCTCTAATATACTTATTCCTAATCCTGTCCATCCTCGTCACACCCAGTGCAAATCTTAACATCTTCAACTCTGCCACATCAAGCTCTGACTCCTGCCTTTTTGTCAATGCCACTGTCTGCAACCCATATAACATAGCTGGTCTCACTACCCTCTTGTAGACCTTCCCTTTCACTCTTACTGATACTCGTCTGTCACAAATCACTCCTGACACTCTTCTCCACCCACTCCATCCTGCCTGTACTCTCTTCTAAACCTCTCTTCCACACTCACCATTACTCTGAACTGTTGATGCCAAGTATTTAAACTCATCCACCTTTGCCACCTCTACTCCCAGCATCCTCAGCATTCCTCCATCTTCCCTCTCAGTCACACACATATATTCTGTCTTAGTCCTGCTGACCTTCATTCCTCTTCTCTCTAGAGCATATCTCCACCTCTCCAGGGTCTCCTTCACCTGTTCCCTACTCTCACTACAGATCACAATGTCATCTGCAAACATCATAGTTCACGGGGACTCCTGTTTGATCTCGTCTGTCAACCTGTCCGTCACCATTACAAATAAGAAAGGGCTCAGAGCTGAACCTTGATGTAATCCCACCTCCACCTTAAACACATCCGTCACTCCCACCGCAGACCTCACCGCTGTCACACTACCCTCGTACATATCCTGTACCACTCTTACATACTTCTCTGACACTCCCAACTTCCTCATACAATACCACAACTCCTCTCTAGGCACCCTGTCATATGCTTTCTCTAAATCCACAAAGACACAATGCAATTTCTTCTGACATTCTCTGTACTTCTTCATCAACACTCTGAAAGCAAACATTGCATCTGTAGTGCTCTTTCCTGGCATGAAACCATACTGCTGATCACTAATCATCACCTCCCTTCTTAATCTAGCTTCCACTACTCTTTCCCATAACTTCATGCTGTGACTGAATAGTTTAATCCCTCTGTAGTTACTACAGCTCTGCACATCACCCTTATTCTTAAAAATGGGTACCAAAACACTTTTTCTCCATTCCTCAGGCATCCTCTCACTTTCCAAGATTTCATTAAACAATCTCGTTAAAATTCCACTGCCATTTCACCTAAACACCTCCATGCTTCCACAGGTATGTCATCTGGACCAACAGTTTTTCCGTTCTTCATCCTCTTCATAGCTATCCTTACTTTCTCCTTGCTAATCCACTGCACTTCATGATTCACTATCCGCACTTCATCCAACCTTCTCTCCCTCTCATTCTCTTCATTCATCTGCCCCTCAAAGTACTCTTTCCATCTGCTCAAAACACTCTCCTCACTTGTGAGTACATTTCCCTCATTATCCTTTATCACCCTTACCTGCTGCACAACTTTACTAGCTCAGTCCCTCTCTCTAGCCAATTGGTACAGGTCCTTTTCTCCCTCCTTAGTGTCCAGCCTTTTATACAACTCATCATACGCCTTATCCTTAGCCTTCGCCACCTCTCTCTTTGTGATGCACTTCATCTCCTTATACTTTTATCTACTTTCTTCATCTCTCTGACAATCCCACTTCTTCTTCGCCAACCTCTTTCTCTGTATACTCTCCTGTACTTCTTCATTCCACCACCAGGTGTCCTTGTCCTCCTTCCTCTTTCCTTATGTCACACCAAGCACCTTTCTAGCCATCTCTCTTACTAGCTCTGCTGTAGTTACCTAGCTATTCGGTAACTCTTCACTGCCACCCAGTGCCTGTCTTAACTCTTCCCTGAACATCACCTCACAATTACCATTTTTCAATTTCCACCACTTGATCCTTGGTGCTGCCCTCACACTCATCCTCCTCTTCTTGATCACCAATGTCATCCTACAAACCACCATCCTATGCTGTCTAACTACACTTTCCCCTGCCACCACTTTACAGTCTCCAATCTCCTTCAAACTGGCTCTTCTACATAGGATATAATCCACCTGTTGGCATCTTCCTCCACTCTTGTATGTCACCCTATACTCCTACCTCTTGTTAAAATACATATTCAACACAGCCATGTCCATCCTTTTTGCAAAATCCACTACCATCTGACCTTCTGCATTCCTTTGCTTAGCACCATACCTACCCATCTCTTCCTCATCTCCTCTGTTCCCTTCACCAACATGCCCATTGAAATCTGCTCCAATCACCAGTCTCTCACCCTTGGGTACAGTCATCACCACTTCATCCAACTCACTCCAAAAATTTTTCTTTCTCATCCATCGCACACCCAACTTGTGGAGCATATGCACTAACAACATTCATCATTACACCATCAATTTCCAGCTTCATAAACATCACTCTATCTGACACTCTTTTCACCTCCAAAACACTCTTTACATACTGTTCCTTCAGGATAATGCCTACGCCATTTCTCCTCCCATCCACACCATAATAAAACAATTTGAACCTGCCTCTGATACACCTTGCCTTGCTCCCCTTCCATCTGGTCTCTTGCACACATAATATACCAACCTTCCTTCGGTCCATCATATCAGCTAGCTCTCTCCCTATACCAGTCATACTGCCAACATTCAGAATGATACCACAATATAAGGACAAAATCATTGACTTCAATAATTGGCTAAGCTTCTGGTGTCATTCAAAGGGGATCCAGTATCTGTCTGCCTGGGACAACATGATCGACAAACCATGATGCTTTGCAAGAGATGGTTTGCACTTGTCGCCCCTGGGATTCAGGTTACTGGCTAAGGCTCTTGCCACCACTATAGTCTCATTTTTAGGCAAGGTTCAAAGGACAAAACTACCACCATAATGGGTACAAGCAAGCAAAATCTGAAAGTAATGCTACTCAATGCATTCTCTCAAGGCTCTTCTAAAAATGGAGAACATCGATATCTGTGCAGTAACTGAGACCTGGTTCAAAGCTCCAGAGAGCATTACTGCAATACCAGGCTACAACTCACACCATACTTTTCGCCCACCAAACCAGGACCAAAACACTAAAGGTGGAGGAGTGTCCATATTCAACAAGGATATTCACACCTCCAGGCTGGTTGCCCAACACAATGCATTTGAAATTCTCTAGGTGCAACTAACACTAGGTAAGACTACAATACAAATTGTAGCTTGCTACAGATCCCACACCATGCCCCAAGATTCTCACTACACCTTTCTAAACATACTGGAAAATATTAAAATACAACCAAACACCCTAATACTGGGTGATTTCAACTACCCTGCCATTAACTGGGAAAACTACTCATATACCAACACCTTTGCTCAATGGTTCTTGGAATTCATAAATTCCAATACCCTAGAGCAACTAATTCATAGTCCCACCAGGGGTACCAATATTCTAGACCTGGTCATTACCAACATGGGAGATTGATGCTCCACACCAGTGGTCACCCCCTCTTTGGTCAGATCAGACCATAAGTTAATCACCCTTGACATCCACATTCCACCCCCACCCCCCTTTAAGGAAACCTCCGTAAAAAACTTCTCCAAAACCAACTTCATGCTTCTCAAGTCAGAATTAACAAACTTCATAACACCCATGCAGATGGGAACTGGAAGTTCAACTGTTGAATCCTACACTAAGGTGCTGTACGAGCACATTCACTCATGCATGGACCGAGCCATCTCAAATAGAACCAAGACGCTGTCCTCTAAAAAAAGGAAGCCAATCTGGTGGTCCCCTGCCATAAACAAGCTGTACAACAGAAGGAAGAAACTGTTGCAGAAAAGAGGAAGAACCCAGGATTCAAAAACCTCCCTCACCAGCCTCAGCAGAGAGCTGAGATCCCTCATAAAATCTTCCAAATCTAGTTACAAAAACAAAATTGCCAAACATTCCAAAGACAACCACAAGGCATTCTATAGCTATGTCAAGAATCTAAATGGCAATACTCAGATCTTCTCTGAGCTACAGCAGAATGACACTAGATATATTGATCCCAAGGATATTGCCAATGTTGTGTCTTTCAGCGCTTCCCGGTTAGGGGTCGCCACAGCAGAACTCCGGTCCGCTAATGATTGACAGTAGATTTTTACATGCCGAGTTGCCAGCCCTGATGCACAACCTTCAACGAAGGTACACCCATTCACGCATGTCTCCACACAGAAGATGCTCTAGCTCAGAATTGAACAGGACAATGTCTTTCTGTGAGGCGACAACGCTACTGCAGCACCACCAGCGCAGTTATCCTGGTAGATAGATTCAGTGCAAACTTCACCCCCCTCTCACCCCTAAAGGGCCAATCTCAATACTGAAAGAATGCCAAATTCTGATAATTACAGCCACTCAAGTAAATAACACACTCTCCAAAGCCAAGAATACAGCATCCATGGGACCAGATGACATCCTGGGCTGTGTACTGCATGCACTACAAAATTGAATGGCACCTCACGTATGTGTCATGTTTAATCATAGCCTCACCTCAGTCATCGTGCCCACAGAGTGGCGCACAGCTACAGTCATCCCACTCCACAAGGGGGAATCCACTTTGGATCCCGGGAACTACCATCCCATCAGTCTGACGAGCCTGATCTGCAAGGCCATGGAATGTATTATCATGAAACTTATAAACAAAGACATTGGCAACCTTAAAACACTGGACCCCACCCAGTTTGGGTTCGTAAAGAGCCGGTCTTGCCTCCTGAACCTGATCAACTTCTTCAAATCAGTCTCCAGAGCCATGGACAAGGGTAAGGTGGTTCACACAGCCTACTTGGGCCTCACCAAGGCTTTCAACACTATCCCCCACTCTAGAATCATAGATAAACTTACTTAGCTGGGCATTAATCCTTATGTCACTTATGGGTTGCAAACTGGCTTACTGACAGAAAACACACTGTAAAAGTAGCCGACTCCAAATCCAGCTCCAGACAAGTGACAAGTGAAGTACCTCAGGGTTCAGTCCTAGGACCGCTCTTGTTTGGCATCTACTTCTCTGAAGTACAAGCCAACACTAAGGGACTCTGGCTTACAAAGTTTGCAGATGACTGCAAGCTGGGAGCCATTATTGAACCCCCAAATGATGTGGATATACTATAAAAGGGCCTTACTGAAACAGATGCCTGGTGCCAGAGCCATGGGCTCAAGCTAAATGCCAAAAAAACGTATAGTTTTCCTCTTTGGGAAAAAACACATACCTGTGAACTACCACATAGGTGGCAGTACACTAAACACTGCAAGTGTAATAAGAGACCTAGGGACACACCTTTGATTACCGCATAGCCACAACAGTTAGAAAATCCTTCTACATGGCATACCTCATCACTAACGGCTTTTCATCCAGAAAAAAGGAGGTCATTGTCCCTCTGTACTTATCCCTCATTAGACCAATTATAGAATACAATGCCCCATTTGGTATGTACCTCACAAGACATCTGCAACAACTAGAAAGGCCACAGAAATACTTCATAAAAAGAATCACAGGCCTAAAGCAGATGCCTTATGCTGACCCTCTAAAGAAACTCCAGCTATAATCTGTCGCATATCACCTATTCAAAGGCGCTCTCTGCCTAACATACAAGGCCATGTCAAACCCAGAATTGTTGGACATGCTACACTTAAAGAAATCCCAATCCCTCCAAGCCACATGCTCCAGGAATCTTAACCTTGTCATCACGATGAATAGAATATGCTGGAGAGATAGGTTCCTGACCCAGAAACTCCCCATATTCTGGAATAAGCTGCCCATACATGTCAGATAGAGCTCCTCAATGGCCCTCTTCAAGAGGAATCTTGACGATTGGATGGGAGATAGGAAATTCACTCTGGGGATCACATCAGTAGCCCTGCTAGATAAGGGTCCAGGAAAGTAAATATTTGTGGGAAGCAATAGCCAGGGAATCATTACAGCTAGGCTTGTATAGGCCCTTGGGCCGATAACCTAGTACCTACCTATGAACTAATTGTACTTCTTATTCTTTTTCTGCAGATGACATTCTTATTCATGCCACACAGTAAAGCATAATCACTGTCCCTGGCGAACATGCAAATAACAGATATTATTCCTGTTAATTATTAAGAAACTTAATAACTGCAGAAAATGAGGGGATTAGTTTTGCCTTGAAAGAGTCAGCTGCGATGGTGCAGTGGTTAGTGTTGTCACCTCACAGAAAGAGGTTTTCTGGTTAATTCTTGAATGGAGTGCCTACTGTGTGGAGTCTGCACATCCTCCCTGTGGTCGAGTAAGTGCATGTGCCTTCTGTAAAGGTTGGGCTCTGGGCTGGCAACTCGACTCCATAAAAACCCCACTGCCAATCAATCTGCGGACTGGTGATCTACTGCGATTGATCAGTAATGGGAGAAGCCAAAAGACATTGTTTGCTTTGCTAGTTTTGTCTTGAAAGTCATCACATCCTATTATTATCTCCTGCTAGGTAAGAATTAATGTTTCCCTTTCCTTTTCTGCCTCAGAATGTCAGTAGAAAATGTCTTTACATTGCTTAGATGGATAGTGAAAATGCCTCCTTTTTTATGTCTTGTTTTGCCCTTGCATTTCACCATGATAGAAGTGAATGTACCTACTGTTTTTTTACCATCTGATTGGCTAGTCATTTGCTCAAGCTGACTGACACCCTTTCTAAGAATACCTACATGCTCGGAAATATTTTTAAGTCTCATTTACTGTTTTTTTTTTTAACATTTACTGTTTTAATGCAATTTAGATGCATGGTGGTTTCCCTTCTGCAGCTTAGTTGTCTTCTGTTATTCCATTTTATACTCTACTCCATTGTGAGGTGTACACCTCTGCCCCCACAGTTAATTATTGGTTGGAGGTTTCCCTTCTGTAACTTAGTTGTGTTCTGTTATTCCGTACTCTGCTCCATTGCAAGGTGCAGACTTCTGCCTCCTCAGTTTATTATTGCATGGTCTCTTGGGTACCTGCAGCAGTATACCTGCCTTCTAGTCTGAGCTATCTATGCTCCAGTGATGCTGCTTGGGAGACTTATCTTCCCGAATTAGGTGTGCAGCCGTTTGTTAGTCCTGCAGACAGCATAGAGACAGCATCACCCTCTTTTATTTTGCAGCAGCTAATCTATTTACCCATCATTGCATTAGCCATGCCTTGTTCCGTGTCACACAGAATTACTATACTGAGGTCACCCAGCATAATAAGCTCAATGTTTGGTTTGGTTTTGGTGGCTGTCACCAGGGGTATAGTTACAGTAGGGATAGGGTCCATATTCCATCAGCTTCACGGTTCACTCCATTTGTTCTCCCAACAATGTAAATTTAAAACTCTGACTTAAAATGTTGCACTATTGCTTGTTGCATTGAGAAGGCAAGAATCAGAGATCAAATATGTAGGCTGCCAATCATCACCATCTTTCGGCTTTTCCCGTTAGGGGTCACCACAGCAGATCATCTGTTTCCATTTCTTCCTGTCCTCTGCATCTTGCTCTGTCACACCAACCACCTGCATGTCCTCTCTCACCACATCTATAAATGTAATCTTAGGCCTTTCTTTTTTCCTCTTATCTGGCAGCTCCATCCTTAGCATCCTTTTCCCAATATACTCAGCATCCCTCCTCAGCACATGTCCAAACCAATGTAATCTTGCCTCTCTGGCTTTGTCCCCAAACCTTCCAACCTGGGCTGACCCTTTTGATATACTTATTCCTAATCCTGTCCACCCTCGCCACACCCAGTGCAAATCTTAACAAATATGTAGGCTGCCAATATGACACTTAAAAAAAAAACATGATATGCTATTTTGCTAACAATGTATGAATCAATTTTTCCATAAATTAAGACAGTGTTAAACATTGGCCCTGCTCATATTTTAAAATGTATGTTTTTTATACCATATCTCCACTTCAATAATGTTATTTTGCTAAAAATGTCTGGCTCATATTTTCTTTCTTTTTTTTAATAAGATATGTTGCATGTTCATTGCTATAATGTGCAATCCAGGCTATCACAGTTCCAGTCCAGAATCCCTACACACATAGCATAGCTACAGTTAGAAAAGTAAGATGCTCACAGTTTAGAACAGAGTATGTATACCAACGTTTCCAAATATCCTGTCTAGATCTCCACTGCAAAGGAAGTTATCCAGTTCGGTTTAATCCAGTTACATTTACTGCAGCTATGAATGAGATATTTGGGGAGGGGGGATCCGCTATATCATCACCAACGTTCTCAGTCAAACCACCTTAGGTTTACAGAGTTTTATGTCCTAATCACTTCTGCCCCTCTAAGAAATTCCTTTGTCCTTTTCTTTTACTGGTCTTTAACATCCTTTAACACCAAAATGACACTGCAGCTAAGTCAAACTGAAGTTGAAAAGTAAAATGTGTTGAAATGAAGAAGCTGTTCAAACCAAACAAACTTAGTGTCTGCTGTTTCCAAGTTCCTGCATTACTGATAATGTACAGTACACATATTCAAAAGAAATAATGGTCTATCACTTTCTACATGAATATAGCTTTTGTTGTTGTACTATGTTAAACTTCTATTTTATTGAATGACTTTTTGTTAGACACTCTAACCAACATGAATCTATTTTCTAAGCATGCCCACAGTGGCATACTGCTAATAGTAATAACTTAAAATAAAATAATAAGAGTGAACTTGGGCACAGTAACACTAATCAATGCTTATGGTGTAGGTTATATAATATTTAACTAAAGGTGCTTTCATTAAATCACTTAGGTTTCACCCATGTGACTGAAGTAATTTTTTGTATTTTTTTTTCTTTTTAATGCTCCAAACTAAGTAGGGATACTTTAATTCCATTTCATAAAAATATATTTTGTTGTTTTTATAGATACATTATTCTGCTTCAACTGCTGTTTCTGTGACTGCATAGCCATAACAATAACGTTATATGAAAATGGCTGTGATTATCAAATGAGAATACAAAGTGTACTGTACATCCCCCATTTGCTCTAAGTGAGATTTACTTGTATTTAAAAGAAAACTGGTTTCCCAAGGAAATGGGTATGATGGCAATTTCTTTTCATTACTAAGAATTCACAGGCTCCATAGCATCGTTATGTTACAAAAATAAAATAAAACAGGTACTCAGTGAGTTGTACATTAATATTTTCATGGTTTGCCTTTTCTTTAGCATATATGGTTATGCCATTTTTGTTTAATTTATTATAATAATAATAGAAAATAGTTCTCAGTAGTACTCTGCCTCTCCATCACCAAAATCTTTGGTCTTGCCAAGACTCTTCTGTTCTCTTTTCATTCCTCTTTGCATTCATTTTAATATCCTGAAGAAATTATATGTGTCTGTAATATTTTTCAGTCAGCACAGAATGCCCACACCAGCTCTGTGATATATAACAGTAAAGCCCTGACTATAACCACTATAACCTGAATCTCAGTAGTAGCCAGTATACTGTAGGAGCTGGTCAGAGGGGAGGAAGCAATTAAGAGATTGATACTGGCTCCCCATCCAGGAGGAGGAGGGATTAGTGGTCTGATTGGCTGATCACCACTTGTAAACATACTCTTGTAAGTGATAAAACCAGCCATGGACCATGGATAAAATTGTTAAAAATGCTACATGTATATATTGAATGTTTGCTTTAATGTAATCAATTCCTGGAGCCTTTCTTCTTGGATATCTAGTGTAAAGGGGTATCATGGTTAGACTTTCCTGGTAACTAAATAAATAAACAAATAAATAAATTAATAAATGCTTACATAAAGAAAAGTCAAGACTGGAAATGATCTACCAAACAGAATCAAATATATCCTTACAAAAAGATGTTACATTACATATTGCATGCCAGAAACAGGGAGAGTTGCTACTTTCTGCAGAATGGGTCAGGGAGCCAAAGACAGATTCTCAGATGTTTCAAACCAGTTCATCAGTACAGCCACCAATGTCTCACTTAATGACCTGATGAGTTTAACTTAGGAGAAGGGAGTCACTAAATCATTTAAATGAACAGGACCAGGCTCATATAGGGTCCAATATGTAAGGCGAGAATGTAAGAGACAGATGTTATATTTCTTTTGTTATTTGTTGTGTGATCTCTGCTAAGATGGGGGAACCATGTACAGCAACCTTGATTCAGCTTTCTACACTCACTACAGATTTGTCAAGTCAAATCTGGGAGAGTGAGGGGAAGGCATTGCAGTATTCTGGGCAAGATAATGCCAGTGTATGAATCTCTGTCCCACAATCTATTAATGGAGTAGGTTCCCAGATATGGGCAAAATTCTTAAAATGGAGATATGATTTCTTGACACTGGATGACATTTGACCTTTCAGAGTGTGAGCTTACGGCCAAGAATCATTCTCAGGTCATGAACCTGAGATACAAATTCTATTCTATTCTCCCAAATATAATAAGGGGGTGATGGCTGGATAGTAGCATGAACAATATTTCCTTGTTTTGCTGCACTTAACCTTACATGACTATTAGAGTGTTCCTCATAGGACCTCTCAATAATTAAGCATCATTTGCAACAGGAAAAGCAGTAGTGCCCATTTCAAACCTTGTGACACCCCACACTCCATACCTCATTTGATGATGACCTCAGGAGCTGACCACTGAAATCACCCACTGCAGGTAGCCTAAAAGTTACTAAGGAAACCACTGAAGCACAGTACAAGAGAGTTCACAGTGCTAAGAGATCAGTGAGGGTCAAGAAGGACTATATCCTTTGATTGTGTACTATGTGTAGTTCTCTTTTTTTGTTGTTGTTGTGTCTTTTGGCTTTTCCCGGTTAGGGGTCGCCACAGCGGAACTCCGGTCTGCTAATGATTGGTAGTTGATTTTTACATGCCGAGTTACCAGCCCTGATGCACAACCTTCAATGAAGGTACGCCCATTCACACATGTCTCCACGCAGAAGACGCTCTAGCTGAGAATCAAACCGAACAGCGTCTTACTGTGAGGCGACAACGCTACCACAGCACCACTACCACGGTACTCTAATAACCCAAATAAGCATTGCCTCACTGCTGAGTTAGAACTAATTTGGACAAAGACACTACAAGATGTGCATTCACTTTAACATTATCTATAAACTGAAGACTAGAGACCGTGCAGTCATTTTTCAAAAAGTCCAGACCAAAATATGTTTTTTCTAACACTTTAATAAAAATAGAAAAACACCATTCTCAGTGAAAAATCGAAAGATAGAAAAAAATTACAGCTACTAGTGAATCAAGATAAAAGTCAACCAGCTTCATTTGCTCAGGATCCAGCTTGCAGTGGGAGGACCACAATGACTACTCCATACTCATGATCCCATTAAAGATTATCTAACAAATGTTAGTTGAAAAGCAAGAAGCCGGGCCATTGCCTCAAAGAATACCATGATGCACCATAGATACATTTTAGAGGAAGGATTGTCTGGCTTAGCATTATCAGCATAAATGCATGAAGTATGCTCACACTAAGAGGATGAAAAAAAACCTCTGTGGGAGAGCAGACAGCTGCACAAACTATTGACCATGCAAAAGAATACTGCAATATAATATGATGCAGTAGAAATATCACTGCACAAAGAACTGACCATTTTACATGAGATTTCCATTTGGTATTCTGTTTAAGGAACAGCCAGACTAAGCTTGATAATGAATAGATACATCTTTTTCATCCTCTTGTGGTTCACTAACTGACCAAATTTGTATTACTAATGGAGCTCAGGATCAATCCATGGGTCATGGGGAGCAGTAGGCCTAAGATGCGAACCAGGAAGGGGGGACAATATCCATACCACAAGTGACAGCTATATTATAGGCTGCAGGTAGCAAATCTGAGCCACCAGCACTGTCTTCAGGAGCTGATCGACTATAGACATTGGTATGCCAGAGATGGTTTTCCAAAATGTCCTACAATTAAATAGTTCAGTACCTGGTGATAAAACTGGAAGAAACACCTAACTAAATTGAACAAGGTGATGATACATTGAGGAAAGTGGTTTTATTACCAAGTCCCTGGTCACCAGATTAAGATGGACTGCCATGGGCAACATTTGTGGGTAGCAATGATAACTTTGTTTGTGAAGCCAAATCTCACTGAAAGACTGATTAGTGCTATAGGAAATTTGTTGCTACCAGACCAACCATTAAAATTGGAAACTGTTTGAAAAGTCAAGACTCAGAATGCTGAGTTCTGTAAAGTGTAGACTGAGTGGCCAAACATCCAGACTTAAACTAAGTTCAAGAATTCCACTTCTCAAAATATGCCCTTTTCTACAAGGTATGGCAATTTCAGAGTGGTATATAGGGGGGATGCCCCCACATGGCTGGGGAGGTTCTGCTTAAAGTTCAGAAATAAGCATCTAACTCCATACTTACTATCAAAAGACAAAGAGTGCCCCTTTCCAAGAAACTTCACACAACAGGGATCAGAAAACATAACAAATGGATGCCTCTAAGCCCTAACTCAATGAATCTTTGTGACTACAAGCTTTCTACATATCAAAAACATTAGCAGGTTGACTAACACATCACTAACAGAGTGAAGGGCAACCATGAGATCCCTCGCATAGGAGAGGAGTGTAATAACAAAATGGCTGCTAACAAACTAAACAGGATTACAAGAAAACTGAGTTATGTTTCTCAGCCTTATTCAGAATAACATTCCATCATTGTACAATCATTGAAATCCTACTGATCGACATAATATGACAGTTGGAATGAGCAGAAGCTTGCAGAGCTACATTTATGCTATATATTACTGTGTAGCAGCAGGCTGACTCGTCTGTAAGATGACACAACACAGATACAATTAATTTACTCTATTATCTTAACTTTTACTTGTACTTTTAAGACTATCAGCTCCTAACAGATGCTCACTATACTACAGACTGCAGAAAATACTCGTTGATATGTTCATATATTACACATATGCATGTTCAGATTATACGGATTACAGTTTATAGCAGGGCATGTTTGCCACTGGTATAGAGCTTTTACTTTAAACACATAATTGAAAAATTAACAGTATTGTATAGCTGGGAAGTGTGGTCTTTGAACCCACAACCTCCGACTAAAGTCTAATATTGTACTCTTGTTTTATGCTACAGACTAATGCATGCATACTTGCTTTTACAGTTAAGATATGCATGCTCAGTTTGATACAACTCTATTAAAATAGCAAAAAAGCTATTGTTAATTTTTAATGCTAGACTATCATTACTCTTCTGCATACATACATACATACCACATGCTTCTCTCATCCATGTCATTCTAGCTCCATGGGTTCCATACATTGACCTTACAGTCCCTGGCAGCTGTGAAAAAAAAACAGAACAGAACAGGATTGCCTATATTCAGTTTTTAATTTTTACAAGTGCTCTTTGCAGTTGATACTTACACAGGTGTGGGATGTCCACAGTCCTAAATTTTCCAATCCAACAGTCAAGGTTATCCCTCTTCCTTCTCCAGAGGTCATTGTAGTGATGCCTACACAGGTCACCAGTGGGGGGATACCAGTGGCACTGGTTAGAGCCCAGGCTAAACTATCCCAAGCTTCTGACTTATACAGGGAGCTAGAATAGTCCCCCTGCCAAAGCCAGGAACTGTGATTCTTAACTAGGAGTCCAATAAAAATCTTGGACTCCTGGGTACCCCATCTCTGTACCCTAAACCTGACACTTTCCCCACAAATGCCTAACATGTTGGTCACAGACCTAGAGCAATGGAGAATGATGCTTTCCCACCAATTCCAGTCATCACATTTACTGGGAGCACACACTCTGTTTGAAAATGGTGTATTTCGCTTACCATCGCACAAACACGGTGCTCTGCAGTGCGCACCTCCAAACACCATGTTTGCATGATGGTTAGCAGAGTGCAACAGTAGCAAGCAAAGCAAATTCAAGGTTACTGGATGTACAAGTAGTTCTGTATTTGTGTATGTGTGTTAGACAAATGTGAAGGCCATGGTAGTCCAGATAGCAGAAATATACTTACAGGAATACAGTACACAGTATACCCACAGTCTTACATTTGAGAATAAATGTAATAATACATAGATAAATGAATACATAACAGGCACAATACTAGTGCCTCAGGCCTCAAACATGTATCAGCTACACCATGTCAAGTGTTATAAGTGAGAGTGACTATAACGGGAGGTGGAACAGCAGTAAAAGTGTATGGAATATGCTGTATTTGAACCCAGGACCATGTGTATGGCAGTCCTACACTTACACCTGTTGTCACAATAAGGTTGAGAAAACACTTGTCTATGCTGCAGTTCTTTGCTATAAACTGCAATTCGCACCAGTAAAACAAATTTAAATTTTTGACCTGGCAAAAATCCTGCCTAGTGTTTGTCAAATATTGCAAAATATCTGCTGCAAAAATTCTCTTACCTCATCTTGACTAATGTATGTCATCCTGTCTGAACACATGTCCAAAACTAGGCTTGGATGCTCTACACATTTCCATTTTTTAAAACAAGACATTTTTTTCCATGTAGGTATTTACCCCAAAAATCTTTTCATTCACTGTGACCTGATTATCCTTTCTATAGGTGATTTGTGAAAAATACATCCTAACACCAGGACAAACTATACTATCTAAGAAGGATATCAGTTCCCTACTAACAGTCAGAGAATCCTTGCTGATGAGATCATTTGTACAGACATGAATAAAAACAGATCCATACTTCCTTACATTAAGGCGTTCCAAAGTTTGTTTCACATCTTCTATTTTTGCTCCTGGTAAGCATAACACTATTCAGTGTTCATTATCATCTCTGCAAATATAAGTATCACTTCCTCTAATAACTGAATCTCCAACTAGAAGAATATCTATTCTGACCAGATCTGAAGATTCTTCAACTTCTAATACTGTAACATCTGCTCTATCAATTGTTTCAAAGGATAGATCTTCATCACTGTTAGTCTTATTAATTCCACTGTTTTCATTCTGTGTTAAATTCTCATCCAGCTGGCATTGTAAATCTACAGCTTGAGCCATGTGATCAACATCTGTCTTACTCTTCTTTTTTTCTTACAGTGATGTTCTTCAATCCTTCCATGTTCAGTTTTGATTTCTTCCTTTTCACATGCTCCTTACCTCTTTTTTCTACCTTCTCTTTTGGAAGAATGATGCTTTTTTCTGTAGACTGAAGGATTTCTGATAGAAAAATATTATCATTCCCTGTAACCTGTGTGTTACATAACAAAACAGTGTCCTTTTTATTACGTATTCTCTTTCCATTACAGTCATTAATCAGTTTATTTTTCTTCCTTGTTATTTGTTGTGAACTTCTTCATTTCTTTCTTTTTTTGTTTCCTTCTAAACAATCCATTTTCTCAGATTACTGAATACTTGCATCCATAATTGCAAAGTTGTTAGGGGCATCATCTTGTTTCATAGGGGTGAATGATATTTACAGACAATAGAGGCATAATTTCCTAAGAGTGTCCTATTTGTTCTTTGCCTAACATTATTTATCTCACCAGACTAGTCATTAATATATGTAACAGCAGTTCTCCAAGCCATGCCAATTGCATAAGTGCAATCATCATCATTAAATCTAGATTTAATTCTAACAATGGTAAGCAAATAATCTAACATTTGACACGAGGAACACAGATCACCAGTGTTATCAGCTTTTTCCTTTAAATATGCATAGCATTTATTACACTGTGCAAGATACTTGGGCATTAGCAAATCATTAATTGCATACTGATTTAAGGAATCCATATTCAGTTTCAAATGAATAAACTATTGTAAAAGAAAAGAATAATCAAAATTAGTAACCACAGAATTCAAGGAGAACTTAAATAAACCTCTATGACAAAAATTAAACAAAGCAATATACAACTAAATACTAAAGTATGTACAGTAAAGTTATTATGACCATACAAGTTCTGCAAGCCAGACAAAAGCTCACAGTCACACTTTTTTTAACAGTAAAGATAAATAAATCACAAATCAAGATAGGATTGTTTAGATATGCTCTGGATTTTCCTATCAGCAGTCTGTATGAATTTATAGCTGCAAGGCCCCTTGGTATGGCTAGAGTTTGCCTGTCTAAAGCCTATCCCTTTCTAACAACCAACAGTGAAATTAAAGGTAAAAAAATATGAATCAAAGTACATCTTAACAAACTATCCCTTCCTACCCACAAGCAGTGAAAAACAGTGATAAATAAAATATGAATTTAAATAAAACTTCTCTTACCAGTCAAAACCACAGCAAATCAAAACCAAGGTAAGATTGATTTGTTTGTTTAAGTCTGGATTAGAACTGTCACACCACCTTCAGAACACAGGATGAGTGCCTTATCCCTCTTTGCCATGCAAATAGCTTAAATCAATATGCACACAAGCAACTGCAACAGCATCTATGGTGATATCAAAGCATACAAGTGTTTTGTACATGTATTAGCTTTGGATGTAGTGCACCTGGTGATTACACAACCTGTCATGATTATTGGAAGCAAACATACAGCTCTCGCTTACATTTCTGTGTTTGTTGGCCATTCTGCACTTATCTGAGAAGTAATCTGAGACATGCAGTATGTAAGCCATTCTGTATCATTGGTCTTAAAATGTGTGAGGATATTACATGGAAACAATATCATATGCAGTTACCAACAAATGAGGGGCAGGTTGGATGTTAAGGAAGACAACCTGTGACTTATGTGCTGCTTACTTACATTTCCAACCTTACATCTAACACTTTGTAGCTCTAACCTGACACACACAGTGGAAGTAAGGCAGCCTGCAGTGCTGTTGTATTTTCCTTCTCTCAACCACTAATCATTCACAGTTGCAATCCATTAAAACCAATCACTAAGGGAATGCCTGCACTATGTTTATATCCCCTACATGGATCCAAGTTTTTGGGATTCAGCAATTCTAATGAGTTCACACCTCATTTGCATCTTCACTGTGCTAACAGCACTGAATCTACACTTTATAAAAAGGTAACTGTACAGTTAGGCAAACTAATGGGGAGGAGAGTTTGGAAGACTGCAAAAACCCTTTTTTCTTCAAGATATATCTGTACAGATGAGTACTGAACTTCAGAAGGTATGCTTCTATTTTCTCACCTATATACTGCATATGCTGGAATATATTTATGAAAAACCTGAAGCAAAGGTTTTTACAGTTTTATGTGTATGCATTAGTTAGAAATATACTGATGGCATGGACACATTTGTCAAGCAATATCAGTGGGATACATGACTGCCAATACATGAAAATGGAATGCTATGATAAATATGTACAAATGTTTAAGGGACAGATCCTTTGATAGCACTGTTGGCATTTCAAAGATGGCTTGTTAGCAAAATGGGTCATTTGCCTGTTGTTTTGGGTGGGGTGAGCAAAGCTGAGTTACAGCTATGGCACAAACAAGGATGGAGTGTTTTTTTTTGGGGGGGAGCAAGGGTGCGGTACTGTTATGGCACAAACAAGGCTATGCTGGTCTTGTTTTGCATCCTGCCTATTGTTAGTGTTTACAAAGAGCAAGGTAAAGTCCAGTGATCAGAAATGCTAGCCAGATAATAATAAGTAGCAAACTTGTTTATTTGGAATACACAAAGCTTTCAGGCCAATGCCCTTCCTCAGTGTGTTACATGCTAAACAACTATTCATATACATGTAAGATAAAACCTTCATGATGCAGCCCAGTCAGAAAACGAAACCACTTGCACATTCATATTTATAGACATAAAACACATTTTAAAACATGAAATATTTCCTGTCTAAATTAAGTGTCGTACTCTAAAATTATAAAAGCATATATAAATATACATATTTGTTCATAAAAATACATATATCAATCACTTACTATAGTTCAACATCATTTGTCTTTTCTTTAGTATAGGTTTCAATCTCACTGCTACATTAATACCAGGTAGAGAGTCTGCTTGCAGTCTTGCTATCCATTCATACTTTCTTTTATTCAAATCACCTCCTCTTATGCTCCTACGCACAACGTTATAACTCTCAACTTAAATTCATGGTCTCTTCCCTTTTCACCCACAAGTTTTGCAAGTGCATTGGTTTTAACATTTCTGCATATTACATATTTATGTTCTGTAATACGATCCTTAAGTTTTCATGTACACTAACCTACATAGAAGGAAGGACATTTTGTAAAGGTAGCAAGGTACACCACATTAGAAGTAGAGCAGGTAGCATAACATTTAAATGTATATTTATTTTATTTATTTATTTATTTTATTTTACATTTGTTGACCGGACTAGTCTAACTGAATATATGTCCATTTTCAGTAGAGGCCCGGGGAGATAAGCTCCGAGTAAGTAAAAATATAATCACATTATACAAAGATTAATTTGTTTTGGGTGGGGGGAGCAATTATATTACATTTGTTAATGGATGTATAAACTCAACACTATTTATGATGTCTTTACAACAGGAGCAGTTATAACAAGAAAAAGTACCTACTTTATGTGTTTGTTTAATGTTTTACTGTTTCGTATCCTTATAACAAAGGTGTTTTTTTTTTAATTTGCACAGTTCCTGTAGACAAAGTAGGGTCTCTCCCCCACCAGTTCTTTCATCTTTGGCATAGAGCCTAGTAATGTCCATTGCTTAAATATAATATTTTTAATATCATTAATACTTCTATTAAATCTAGTTATGTAGCGTAAGGGACCTTGTTCCCTTACATAATCCCTGGAGGGGGGGCTCTTGCTTTCTAAAATATGGTATTGCACTACCCTGTCTATCATTAACCACATCAGTTTTTAGACTCTCAGGTGTAGCTGCATCATAGCCTCTGTCTTTAAATTCATTTACCATTTGGTCCACCTGAGTTATACATTTTATATTATCTGTATTTAAGTGACTTGCCCTAAGTAGCTGACTCCTAGTAGTGCTCTAAAACATATGTGGTGCATGCATACCTGTTCTATGGGAGTACCTATTTGCATGTACATCCTTTTGAAAACTAGAAGTTAATATTTCACATCTCTAGACTGTTTTATGTTTCTCCAGTGAGTAATACTGTGATGCTATCTTTTCTGTTTTATCTGGAAACAGTTACTTCATAGTTATATGATGCTTATATGTATTGCCCTTCGGTTGCCTTTGAGGACAACTATGGGTATGCCACCAGGCATGTTAATCAATGGAGTCTCCCTTCACTGATGCTGAGAACCAAGTGATTGTAGATAGCTTTAGGCAACATGGTGCTTTTCTGCTGGAAAGGGGACAGGGAGATATGGCATATAGGATGCAAATAAGGCGGCAGATAGTAGATTATATCAATGCCATGTATGGCCATGGCAGGACATATGAGCAGGTGTGCCACAGGGCTACTGACATGAACACATCTGCATGCAGGGGTGCAGCTGCAGTGGGCCATGACCAGATGGTTACTGGGGGAGAGCCTGATAGAGAAATACCACTAACCCCCAAGGAAGAGTTCCTGATCAATATCAGAGATCCAGACAGCTCCCAGCAGAGTGCAGTACAGCATGTGCTGGATGTTGCAGCAACAGTTTCAGAGACAGCAAGCACATCCCAGAAGGAGCTCCCAGAAAGACTTTGCTATCTGAACAGTTGAATACTGTTGTATAGTAAAACAACTGAAATCAATAAGTTAATTCTGTGTCACATGTCAGTGTATCAGCAGACTCTGATGATGATGGTGGCCAACCTGAGGTACAGTGAGGGGGTGCAGAGGTTGAATCTGACATGGAGGTTGACATACAGCCATCACCTGTATTTCCATTAGACACAAGCAGTAGGCCTAAACCTTCCCAGTCCAGTGAGCCCACATATATTGGACAGGTTGAGGTCAAGGACATTGATCAGGGAAGTGTGACTACTGCGGCTTCAGTGCCTGTTGAGGCTGGCCATAGTCAAAGTGTGGGTGAGGTGCCACACAGGAAAATTCATAGGGGTGCTCAGAGGGGACCTGCTTTCCCTCCTCCACCTGTTGCAGGTGTCTCTTCCCATGCCATGTCATGGAGGCACAGGCACATTCCCATAGTTGATACAGACAAATGCTCAGGGTTGTGGATGTGGCACAGACTGACATGTGTGACTGCCTCCACATGTTCCTGATTCACTGGGTTGGATGAATGAAGCTTTGGAACGAAGGGTGTATGTGATGGACTGAGGGGTGCCTGTCATGGAATGAGCAGTGTCTGTGAAGAAACATCTGCTGGGAGGAAAATGGTATCCTCATGGCATTGGTCAGCCACATTGTCTGCTGTCAGCTAATGTGGCCATGCCTAATCATGCTCCCATAGTGGCAGTACTTCCACTGCTCCATCAGTGAGTGTGCTGTACACCCAGAAATGACAGGACATGGAGTCATGGTCCTGGGTGTCTCCATGAAGGGAGATCATCCAGCAGACATCAGTCACATTCAGGTAGCAGCAGTGCATTGCATCTGACCTTGGGTGTGGACATGCCAGTGCAACTCCTGGCAGAGCCAGTTCTTGTGGTTGGAGGCAACAACAATGAACTGCCACCTCTACCATGCATGGCTCACACCTGTCCAACATACCAAGATGTACAGCCAGCACAGGGCTTGGCTGTGTTCACTCACACACCAATTTCACCTGGAGGACCTCTGCAGACACACACAACAGTTACTCATTTTGACTCACAGGCCATTTGTTGGTTTATCTGCATGTCTGCCTTCTTCTCTTTCTTACTCACAGACACTTGCCGACCTTTCATGTCAGCCTAGGCCTCCTGCCCCCCGCCACACACACAACACCCTGTGCAAGTGATGATACCTGTGCCATATCCCTGTTTTCTATCTTTTGGATTGAGGAATACAAAATCTTTGTGTCTGATGCTCAGGGTGCATAGCTAACTTAGTGCTTAGTATATCTGCATTTCTGGTGTTGAACTGGTAATTGTACCTTTCATTCATATTGGCCTTGGAAAGTTAGATAGTTAGCATTTTCCAACTTTATAATGAATGATCTTGTCAGGGCTGTGGAGTCAGAAACTGCAAAGTGTATCATTACTTTCTAATTTCTCTCTCTTCAATGATTTTCCATTACAGACATATGGTGCAAAACTGATGGCACGCATTGATTATCAGTACATTTGAGAGACATGACTGTGGAAATCTTTGATGCCTCAGGCCTACTACTTAGTAATGGACATATAAGTCAAATAAGTTTCTGTTGTTACATATTAAGGTATGTTCTGTACAGATCTCCCACCTTTTACTTGTTTACAGGACCAAGTAATGAAATACAAGGATATGCCCAGTCATATTATTACACAATACACTCCAGTTCAGGACTTGCATTGCAAATGCAGCAGTTGACACAGTTTTAGTTCAGGACTGACTCTGTCTGATGCAAGCAGTGCACAGACAATATATGGGGAGGTAAATGTTATGTGAGTTGCTTGGCATCAGTGTTACTATATGTATGTGAGTAGGAGGAAAGTTTTAGTTCCCATGGTGGTGAGTGAGTGTGCTATGTGTGGTCTCTTAGCCAATGCAAGAGCATACTGAGAATGCCTATGTCTGCCTACACCCAAAGCAGCTGGTGGTTTCTCCTGTAACTCATCTGCCTGTGGCTTTGGTGGCCATGGCTTGTTGGTGGGATGTGTGCCCCTTCCCCTTACTGATCCAGCTAAAGCTGTTTTCTCAGGATTATGTTGTGTAGAATGGCACATACTGTGAATATTTCTGTACATGTCAGTGGATTGTACTGTAGGGCTCCTCCAGATGTTTCAAGGCACTGGACCCATGACTTCAGCAGTCCAAACACACATTCTATAATAATTCCTGTTTGAGCATGTGCCTCGTTATGGCATTCCTCAATGGGTGTGTGTACATTTGTGATGGATGTCATCAGCCACAGTTAAAGTGCATAGTGTGCATCCCTTAGTAAATGCCCCAGGTGGGATATCTCCTCTAGCAAACATCCGGTACATTAGAGAGGCGCACCAGATATGTAAGTCATGGAAACTGCCAGGGTTGCCAACACACATGTTCATAGGTTCATAGGTAGATACTAGGCTACTGGCCCTAGGGCCTATATAAGCCTAGCCAAAAAGATACCCTGGCTTTCGCCACCCAAGAAAATTATTTTCCTGTGCCCCTGTTGAGCAGAGCCCCAGAAGTGATCCCCGGGGTGAATTTCCTATTTACCATCCAATCATCAAGATTTTTCTTGAAGACTGCTAATGAGGAGCTTTGTTTTATATAGATAGGTAGTTTGTTCCAGAGTATGGGAAGTCTCTGGGACAGGAATCTATCCCTTCAGCATGTTCTGTTTATTGTGGTGACAAGGTTTAGGTCCCTAGAGCGTGTAGCTCGGAGGGATTGGGATTTCAAGTGGCACATGTCCAACAGCTCCAGGTTGGACATAGCTTTGTATGTTAGGCAGAGATCGCCTCTGAGTAGGCGCTAGGCGATGGAGTAAAGCTGGAGTTTTTTCAAACGGTCTGTGTAGGGCATCTGTTTAAGGCCAATAATCCTCTTTATGAGGTATTTCTGTGGCCTTTCCTGTTGTTGTAGATGTCTTGTGAGGTGTATACCAAAAGGGGCATTGTACTCTATAATGGATCTAATGAGTGATGAGTGGGGAACAATGACCTCTTTTTTCCTGGATGAGAAACCTTTTGTGATGAGGTGTGCCATGTAGAAGGATTTCATGACTACTGTGGTGTTGTGATTATCAAAGGAGAGACTACTGTCCACCTGTGTCCCAAGGTCTCATCACACTTTTGGTATTAAGTAGATTACCACCTATGTGGTAGCTCATGGGTATGGAGTTTTTACCAAAGGGGATGACAATGCACTTTTTGGCATTGAGCTTGAGGCCATGGCTTTGACACCAGGCATCTGTCTCAGTGAGGCCCTTTTGTAGGATGTTCACATCGTTAGGAGTTTTGATTATGGCTCCTAGTTTGCAGTCATCTGCGAACTTCATAAGCCAAAGACCTTCTGTGTTAGCCTGTACTTCAGAAAAGTAGATAGCAAACAGGAGAGGACCCAGGACTGAACCATGTGGTACTCCACTTGTCACTGGTCTGAAGTCGGATTTGGAGTCTGCTTCTTTCACAGTGTGGGTTCTGTCAGTGAGCCAGTTGGCATCCCCTCTTGTGACATAGGTTTTTATACCTAGTTTAGTGAGTTTATCTATAATTCAAGAGTAGGGGATGGTGTCAAAAAGCCTTGACGAGATCTAGACAGGCTGTGTAAACCACCTTACCCTTGTCTACGGCTTTGGTGACTGCTTCAAAGAAGTCTATCAGGTTTAGGAGACATGATTTGCCTTTTACAAACCTGAACTGGGTGGGGTCCAGAGTTTGGAGATTACCAATGTCTTTGTTTATAAGTTCCATGATGATACGTTTCATGGCCTTGCAGACCAGGCTCATTAAGCTAATGGGGCTGTAGTTCCCAGGGTCTGTGGTGGCTCCCCCTTTGTGGAGTGGGATAACCATCGATGTGCGCCATTCAGTAGGCAAGAAGCCTGAGGTGAGGCTATGATTGAACATGGTGCTTAGCTGGGGTGCCAGTTCATTCTGTAGTTCATGTAGAATGCATTTATACATTTATTATTCTCTTTATCTAATAATTGCTCATACCTTTCTAGTGTGATTTTGTAAAAAAAAAAAAAAATTGTTTATTTTATGTTTTCTGTATAGAAATGCTTACTTCAATTTATTTAGTATTGCCTAGTTTTAATTCTGTAGAATTGCTTAGTTTAACTTTGTCAATTTCCTGTTTGGAGCTTTTCTCCCCGGGCCTCTACTGAAAATGGGCATATATCCAGCTAGACTAGCCCGGTCAACAAATGTAAAATAAATAAATAAAATAATAAAATGCAGCCTGGGATGTTGTCAGGTTCCATGGATGTTGTTCTTGGCTTTGGAGAGTGTGGTTTTTACCTCTGCAGCCGTGATTACAGGGACTTTGCATTCTTCCGGTATAGAGATGGGCCCTTTAGGGGGTGAGAGAGGGTTAAAGTTAGAATTGAACCTATCTGCCAGGATGTTGGCAATATCAGTTGGTTCTGTATATTTAGTGCCATTGTGCTGTAACTCAGAGCAGATCTGAGTGTTGCTATTGAGATTCTTGACATAGCTATAGAATGCATTGTGGTTGTCTTTAGAATCAGTGGCGATTTTGTTTTCATAACTAGCTTTGGAGGATTTTATAAGGGAACTCAGCTTCTTACTGAGGCTGACCAGGGAGTTCCTCCAATCATGGGATTTTACTCTTTTTTGCAACAATTTCTTTCTTCTGTTGTAGAGTTTGTTTATGGCAAAGGACCACCAGATTGGCTTCCTTTTTTTGGAGGATCACATCTTGGTTCTGTTAGGGATAACATGATCCATGCACTCATGTCAGTGCTTATAAAGTGCATTTGTGTAGGATTCAGCAGTCGTACTTCTATTGTCCATTTACATGTGTGTCGTGAAGTTTGCCACTTCTGTCTTAAGAAGCATGAAGTTGGCTTTGGAGAAATTTTTTACAGTGGTTTCCCTAATGGGGGGTGGGGGCGGGATGTGGATGTCTAGGGTGATTAGCTTGTGGTCGGATATGACCAACAAGAAATTGACCTCTGGTGTGGAATACTGGTCACCCATGTTGGTAATGACCAGGTCTAGGATATTGCTGCCCCTGGTGGGGGTGTGGATAAGTTGATCCAAGGCATTGGAATTTATGAATTCCAGAAAACGTTGAGCAAAAGTGTTGGTACATGAGTAGTTTTCTTAATTAATGGTGGGGTAGTTGAAATCACACATTATGAGGGTGTTGGGTTGTACCCTAATATTTTCCAGTGTATCAAGAAATGAGTGGGAACCCTGGGGCATGGTGGGGGATCTGTAGCAAGTTACAATTTGGATTGCGGTCTTGCCCAGAGTTAGTTGCACTTGGATAATCTCGGATGCATTATGCTGAGCAACTAGTCTGGAGGTGTGGATATCCTTAATGAATATGGTCATGCCTCTGCCTTTAGTGTTTCAGTCCAGGTTAGGTGACTGAAAGGTGTGGTATGAATTACAGCCTCGTAATGCAGGGGTGCTCTCTGGAGCCTTGAACCAGGTCTCTGTCACTGAACAGATGTCGATGTTCTCCATTTTAAGGAGTGCCTTGAGTGAATGCATTTTGAGGTTTAGACTTCTAGCACTGAGTAGCATTACCCTCAGATTTTGCTTGCTTGTACCTGTTATGATGGTGAATTTGTCATTTGAACTTTGCCTGAAAAAGGCACTATAGGGTGGCAAGAGCCTTAGCCAGTATCCGGAATCCCAAGGGCGACAGGTGAAGGCCATCTCTTGCAAAGCATTGTGGTCTATGGATCATGTCAGTCCAGGCAGACAGATACTGGATCCCCTTAGAATGACACCAGAAGCTTAGCCAATTGTTGAAGTCAATCATTTTGTCCTTCTACTGTGGTATCATTCTGGGTGATGGCAGGATGCTACTCAGGGCTAGGGTCATACCTGCCTGGGCTACAAGATCGGAGAGTTCCTCCATGTCTCTTTTCATGTAGTCCAGGGAGCTATGTCAAAAGTCATTCACATCAGCATGGACTATGACAGAGTCATATTTGTACTTGTTGTGGAGTGACCTGAGTGCATGTGTTATGTGGCAGATCCTGGCATCCAACAGGCAGCTGACAGTAACTTTCTCCTTATTTAGCTTGGTGAGTGGAACATCAGTGTGCCTGACTATAGAGTCACCTATGACTAGAGTATTGGGTACGTTGTTATGCCTTATGGGCTGTGGTTGAGTGGCACACTGAGTTTGTGGGCTATGTGTCATTTGGGTTGTGTTGGGGGTGGAGGTTGCTTGTGTTTCTGCTTTGGATGTCTCTGTTGCTTGAGCAGATTTTTATTGAGAGCCTCTGTGAATGTAGGTGTGTGTTTTGTGTTTCTATGTGTCTGTTTTGATGGTGAATGTTTTGATGGACTATGTGATGAGTGTGGTGTGGTGCAAGTGTTAACCTTCT